>NW_021825135.1:0-16470 GCF_006345805.1 Octopus sinensis | reverse complement strand
TTTCGTGGGAGACATACTCGTATGTGTGTGTGTGTGTGTGTAATATGTGTGTGCGTGTGTAATGTGTGCGAGTGTGTAACGTGCGTGAGTGTGAATATCTGTATATATACACAACACACAGAGTTCGTGTATGTGTTATCTATATGTGTGTGTGTATATATATATATATTCACGTACATACACACGCACGGATACAGAGTTCACGTATGTGATATCTATGTGTGTATATATAAATATGTGTGTGTGTGTATACAAATACACATATAAAACCGTATGTATATATGTGTACGTTTACGTATATATTTGCATATATGTATGTACACATATGTACGTGTATATATGAGCGTATATATGTGTATACATATATGCATATACATATGCTTACATATATAACCGTATGTATATCGATATCTGTACGCATATAGATGTATATGCTCACGTGTAGATGTATCCATTTCTATGTATGTGTGCGTGTGTATGCACGCGCACGCATATACATATGCATGCATATGTATATTTGTGCCTATGTATGATTGTATATATATATGTATGTATGTATGTATGTAATTCTTTAACCAAGAAGGTTAGAGCAGATATCGGAACATTATGAATGAAGCAAGATAGATTCCATAAATTTTGACTCATCTTATTGTCCTTATGTTTGTCTATTATTATTATTATTATTATTATTATTATATTATTATTATTATTATTATTATTATATATTTTTTATATATTATTTTTATATATTTATTATTATTATTCATATTTTTTCGCATTTGTTGTTTTTAAATTTCCGTTGTTTTCTCTTAGTGTGTCTGTTTTTATTGGCGTTGTGGTGTTGAGGGAGAGATTTTGGTGTGAGGAGAGGGATGGGAGGTTTTCGGCACGTTTTCTTCCAAGCATTCCAGGAATTTTCGTCCGTAGATTGAAAGACATACTTAACGTTTTAGAAAGCAAGAAAATCAACAAAAAAGAAATAATAATAATAAATGGTTTTGAAATTTTGGCACAAGGCCAGGAATTGTGGGGGAGGGTGCTACTCGATTGCATCAACCGCGGTGTTCAACTGGTTACTTAATTTATCAACCTCCTTAATAATGAAAAGCAAAGTCAACCTCACCGGAACTTGAACCCAGAACGTGCAGACAAACGAAATACTGCTGAACATTTTGCCCGGGATGCTAACACAACAATGATCCTTTGTAATTCTAGCACAAGACCAGCAATTCTAGGGAGAACCGCTAAGTTGACTATACTGACCCCTAGTACTCAACTGGTATTGATTTTATCCACCCGATAGGAGATTTAAATTCACAATGTAATTAGCCAGGAAAAATACTGCAAATCATTTGTTCCGATTCTGAAAGGAACCTATTAGCTCACCACCTTCATAATAATAATGATAATAATAATCCTTTCTACTAAAGACGCAAGGCCTGAAATTTTGGGGGAGGAGTTAGTCGATTACGTCGCCCCTAGTGTGTTTATATATGTGTGTGCGTGTGTGTGTGTACTTACAGTATACTACCAAGAAACGACAACTATGAAAGGCTTCAACAACTTCAGGCTCAGTAATAAGTACCCAGCCAATCCTGACGTCCTACATGTTGATTTACTTGGATTCGAATGAATCCTGCAATTCGTCTCTCTCTCTCTCTCTCTCTCTCTCTCTCTCTCTCTCTCTCTCTCTCTCTCTCTCTCTCATATATATATATATATGTATGTGTGTATGGTGTGTGTGTGTGTGTGTGTGTATGTGTGTGTGTTTGTGTGTGCGTGCGTGTGTATAATTAATATATTAATATTAGGGAAGTTATTTCCGAGTCCACAGGGTAGAGAAATTCAATTTGGTGGAACTAAAATGAATTACTCACTGTATTATATACATATATATAGATTTAAGAGACAGAATCACCCTCAAGCAACTCAATCATCATTGAATGACATTATCCGCAATAGGTACATAGAGGGACTAAATATTAAAATTATGAAAATTAATGAAATTAATAAAATTTTCAAAATTAATACTAAAATAATCTAAATAAAATTAATACTATCAATATTAATAATTAATTTTGATAATTTTAATATTTAGTCCTATATGTACCTATTGTGGATAACGTCATTCAATGATGTTTGAGTTGCTTGAGGGTGATATATATATATAGTTAAAGTTAATCCAAACAAGAAAGCACAAAAAACACAACGCGAGGACGTGGAACAAATATAGTATTATTGGACGCTCAGGAAAGAAGGAAAGAAGGAGGGTTTAACGTTTCGAGCGGAGCTCTTCGTCGGAAACATAGGAGAAGGAAAGATCCAGAGAAGGGAAGACAGAGGAAAAAAAATCGCCAACGGTACACACATTATGCAATGTAACTACACACGTGTTTGTTGGTGGTCTTTTTTCCTCTCTGGAATTTTCTACTTTTCTTTCTGACGAAGAATTATGCTAGAAACGTCAAAAATTCTCTCTTTTACCGAACGTCAAACTAATTCATTGCATGTGCACGTCTTCGTGTTTTGTTACTGTTATTTTTAATGTTCAATTGCTCGATTTGATCATACAGACCCAGACACACACACACACACACACACACACACACAAACATACATATGCGCATCGGGTACCCGACGGGCCATACAGTTTGAGATTGCCAAATAACAGTAATAAAGACTTGCTTGACCTAAGGCTACACAAGACGATACTTGCTCACAATGTCAGGCTATGGGACTGATCCCGAGACCTTGTCGTTGCAAACCGAATTTTCAATCTTTGCATCCATGCTTGGCGCTCTAATTTCGCGCTTGGAGAGCTGGCTAAATTCTTAGCGCGCCGGACAAAATGCTTAGCTGCATTTCGTCCATCTTTACGTTCGAAGTTCAACTTCCCCTGAGGTCGACTTTGTCTTTCATCCCTTTTGGGGTCGATGGATTAAGAACCAGTGAAACACTGAGATCGATGTAATTGACTAGTACCCCTGCCCACAAATTCCAGGATTCGTGCCCATAGCAGAGAGGATGATTATTATTATTATTATTATTATTAATAATAATAATAATAATAGAGCAACGAGCTGGCAGAATCGTTAGCAGATCCGGCAAAATGCTTAGCAGTATTTCGTCCGTCTTTACGTTTTGAGTTCACATTCCGCCAGGGTCGGCATTACATTTGATCCTATCGGGATCGATGAAATAAGTACCAGTGATACACTGGGGTCGATGTAATCGACTAACCTCCTCCCCAACATTTCAGGCCTTGTGCCCATAGTAGAAATTATTATTATTATTATTATTAGTAGTAGTAGTAGTAGTAGGAGGAGGAGGAGGAGGAGGAGTAGGAGAAGTAGGAGGAGGAGCAGTGGTAGTAGTAGTAACCAACGTAATGTCACTTCAGCCATTTTAGTGTCCTACCTCATCGTATGTGGAATGGCCTATTTAACGGATTTATTTTAAAATTGGATGACAAAATATAAATCTTTCTCTCACTTTCTTTCTCTCTCTCTCTCTCTCTCATATTTCCTCGCAGCACCCATCACCAAAAGGAGGAATAAAAAGGTACATTACCCACCCCTACCGACCCACCATCTCGTAACAGATCCTCACAAACATCACACAAGAAAATTCGACGGACATTTTGTTACGAACTCACAAGCTCGGAAAATACACGTCCACCGCAGAATATTCCCCCAAACCTACACATTAATAATAATAACAACAACAACAACAACGACAATATTAATAATAATAATAATAATAATAATAATAATAATAATAATAATAATAATAATAATAATAATAATAATAACAATAATAATAATAATAATAATAATAATAATAATAATAATAATAATAATAATAATAATAATAATAATAATAATAAGAAGAAGAAGAAGAAGAAGAAGAAGAATAAAGTGCATAAATAAAGAAAATTGGTAAGTAAATCAGAATAAAATCCAAGAAAGAGTGATGTAGGAAATAAATAAATAAAAAAAATAAAACGAAAAATAGTACAGCGACAAAACAGAAATGAAAGAAAACGAATGTATGAAAGGGCGTCGGTGGGAGTGTGTGTGGGTGGCGGCGGGGAAAGAAATATTGAATATATCAGCTGCGACATATCGTTTGACTTATCAAGAGTTGGATTGTTTGTGATGATGTTGTGGTGGTGGTGATTGGTGTATCACGCACGCACGCACACACACACACACACACACACACACACACACACACACACACACATATATATATATAGAGGGATTTGTTCATTTATTGATGTTGTGTATGTATTCCTGTATCAGGTCTATGGATGTACGTAGGACAGCATTTGAGCGGTTACAATGAATGCATTCATATTTTTCTTTGTGTAGCTGTATATCTATTTATATACACACGATACACACACACACACACACACACACACACATATATATATATATATATGTGTATTCATTATACACACTCACATTTATATACATATATATGTTATGTATATATATATATATATATATATATATATATATATATATATATACATATATATATATATATATATATATATTATATATATGTCTGTCTGTATGTATGTATGTATTCCTTACACACGCATTTAAATGTGTGTATATATACGAGTTTTTTAGGGAAGAAACACTAGGGATAGAATACATGAGCGTGTTTATGTATATATGCTCGTGTATGTGTGTGCATATATATATATGCATGTGTGTATGTATGTATGTATGTACGTGTCCATGTGCATGTATATGTATACATATATATATATATATATATGTATATGCGCGTAGCACTATGCAAACGCCTATATATTCGCATGTATCTGTATGTGTACGTATCTGTTTAAATGTGTGTGTGTGTGTGTGTTTGAACGTATGTTTTTACGTACCTATATCGATTGAAATCCTACTACAGCCACTCTCATACCCACGCTCCAATACACTTGCATAGAAACATAAACACAATGATGAATATCTCAAAAGAAAGACAAACGATTGAGATTGTGAGATAATGTGGGACGTAGAAAACATGGCTGAATGTGTGCGTGCGCGCGCACACATATACTTACGTGCGTGTGTATATGTGTGTGCATTACGCATATTTAATAGCGCGTACAAAAATATGCATGCGCATGTCGAATAGAACGTGATCTCTAGATTTGCTGGAAGGAATAGCCAAACATTCCTCAAACGTTACTGTGGTGACGACAGGACCGATCAGGAGACGACAGGCTCGATGTATCAACCGAAAAGTCAAATGATGGAGGAAAGTTTTACATATGTAATTACTTTTATAACTTTTTTTGGGGGGGGGGGAATAAATGCACGTGGTCTGTAGGGCTCGTGAAAAGGGTTCCGTCTTCTTGAGCCTGAAACTCCAAATGGAGCGCCGTCTCTAAAGGGTTAAAAACAGATGCCTATATTAGATGATAAAGTCTTAGATAAACGGTTCCCAACCATTTTTTGCCTGTGGACCCCTCTGATTCCTGTTTGACTCACGGGGACCATTCGGTGTTTAAAAGCATTCTTCGTGTTTTTATAATTAAGTATTATTAGAAATATCGGCAAAATATTTTTTGGCAATGTAGAAGCTCAACCAATTTAAGACACACAAACTTTAAAGTCTTATGTAGACTTTCAAGGATCATAGGGACCCTGGTTGAGAACCACTTTCCAAGATACACCAAACGTGCAGGTTTGTTAGGAAGGTATCGTTCTTCCTGATACATTCTTTAAGCAAGTAAGCCTGCGTCCAAAGAACAGCAACAAGAGCAAACGTGCGCGAATGCGCGAGCTGGAATACGTCCACACGGAAGCAGTTCAAAGGAGTACTCAATAAGGGTGTTCAGTAGAATTGTTGAGGAGACTATCGTGTTTATTGTTAACAAATGGCCCCCTGTAGAGAACTCATTCGTTTCAATAATGACTGGACGAACGCACACACATACGCAAGTATGCGTGTGTCCCTAAATACAGTGGATGTGCATCACCGAATAATTAGATTTGCATACATAATGCTTCGTTGGCAATTTATTATTCGCATTAATTTAAGTCTTCTCTTCTCTATTGATCTGTAATATAGCTTATGACAAACTTTTCTCGTAATACACTGGAACTGTCGCACTGTCATGACATTTATGAATAAACGATTTCTCTCTCTCTCTCTGTCGACAGAAAAAATAGAATATTCTTGACCGGTTTCAAATCTCTTGATACTCATCAGAAATAAATGTGTACTTTTATAAGCTGAAGGTACACGTATAGCTACGTGTAGCTTCAGGCTGAATCAGTATGACATGATGTTTCACAATATTGATCCTTTACAATAACGGGTACAATCTACCTGGAGGACTTCTGCACTTATACAATCTACCTTTATATATCTTACAAAGCGGGGTTCCACTCGATTCTATAAAAAATTACTTTCCACCAAGATGTCACGCTGTGTGATCGGACTTTTGGTCGTTTAGCCTCGAGGCGAACATCTAAACCATTCATTTACATTTTGGCTGTTTTATATGATCACACAATGCACTGAATTTGATCAATCGAATCGTAGAATTGCTACAATAGTTCTCCATTGCGCTAATTAATTACAAAGCAAGGACGATGGACTGGCAGACTTTTTTTTACTACATAGGAGTGTTAAAAATTTCCTGGTATCCCGAAAGGCCTAGTCGGAAGTCCAAAATTTCAAGTTCTTTTTCAGGGCTTAGAAAAACTGAAGGATCGCTAGGGTAAGTGTGTTTATCTGAGAAGAGAATAAACTGAATAAGATCATAATTAACTGATCCTCTTGTATTTTCTTTTTACCCAGGAACTGTTCATCACCCCTTCGTGTCTGCTGAGGTCAGATTTACTTTTCTTCTTTTTAGGTTTCATAAATTATAGTACCAGTTCAATACGAGGTTCGATTTATTCGATAAACCGAACATTACAGATCTTGTGGATATATTACAAACAACTGAGTAATTAGTAAATAGCGTTCTTTTTCTATTCTATGTGTAATGAGAGGCACATGCAAAAAATAAAATACACATCGTAGGTGTCAGGCTGCGAGAATTTGTACACAAGTGCCCTTTCTTTCTTTCTTTCTTTATTTCTGTGGACAGAAATTAAAAAAAATTGCACCAACAACCGAAGATATAGAAGCTAATAAAATAGCAATGGGCATTTACACCAAGTCTTGTACAACATCAAAAACTAATATAACAAGAGGAGAACAATAAGAAGTGGAACGAGAAAATGGCAACCGACAGAAATTCGACAACAAAAGGATACAACAACAACAACAAATGCTACACAAAAGTAACAACAACAATAAAGTCGGAATAAGGGGGGGTAGAGTGGAAAAGGGAGGAGAGCAAGAAAGTGGGGAGGGGGACTGATTATGGTTTTAGGTTCAGATGAAATTCCAAACTAAAGCAACTTTAATTCAATTTCCATCGTAGTTTGTGTGTGTGTTTTTGTTGTTCTTTCCCAATAGTTCATGCTAGGCACTGGGGGTGGGGGGGAGCGGGCAGAGGAAAGACGTGCTCTTGCCTAAGTTTCTTTTCACTTGTTTATATTTTCTTTTTACTATTTTAATGTATGTTGTCTTTCACATATTTTTCTGGTATTATTTTGGTGTTCATTTTATGTTGTTAGTGTTTCTTTGTGTGTTTTGTCTGGGGTTTTTTTTTGGTTTTTTTTTTATGTTCGTGTGTTTCATGTGTTATTTTATTTAATTATTCTGCATTTTATTTGAAATTTTATAATTCAAATTTCTAATTTTCTTTATAAAATATAACAAAAAATGATTATTGGAAGTAAGCAATTTTCCAGGTTTATGAAACGGTAACGACGACGACGACGGTGATGATGATGATGATGATGATGATGATGACAGCGATAACATTCGACAACGATGGCAACAAAGAGGTCGGATGATGACGATGACAATGATGATGATAAGAGGCGGAAATTGGCGATGATGATGATGATAGTGATGACAATAAAGTTTGACGATGACAACGACGATGTGGAAGAGACATTGGATGATGATGATGCTGATGATGATGCTGACAATTGATGATGGTCAGGATGAAGTTAATTATGGTAACAATAATGTCCAATAGATTTTGGTTGGTTGGGGTCGGCGCGGAGTGCGCGGTGTAGCCAAGGAAGCTAAATTAGGGTAATTTTCTGTTATTTCATGGAACAAGGAATAAAGGAAGGTCGGTGTCGAAAAGGGGCAGGATTTGAAACTGGGACCGAAAGGGGCACTTCCGTTTTCTTCGGGTGCTCTAAACATTTTTGCCAACCCACCTAACTGAGGCACAGCGACGGCACAGCGGCATTTCGTCTGTCTTTACATTCTGAGTCATATTTTTCTGAGACTGACTTTGCCTTTCATTCTTTTCTAAGGTCGATAAAATAAATACCAGCTGAATGCTAGGGTCAATGTAATCGAGTATTCCACTGCCCCAAAATTGCTGGCCTTGTGCCAAAATTTGAAACTATTATTATTACTGGGGTTTACCCCAGGTTGCCCGAAGTGGACTACCCTTCTACTGGGGATTCTATATATTTTTCTATTATATTTATCCTCCGTTATATCCTCTCATGTGGCAGAATCTCTCCTTCATTCATGCTAATCCCTCATGTTTTGGGAGATTTTTGTGCTGTAACTCATCATTCCATGACTTGGGCCCTTGTGGTCAATAAAAGAAATCATTATTATTATTATTATTATTATTATTATTATTATTATTAGTAGTAGTAGTAGTAGTAGTAGTAGTAGTAGTAGTAGTAGTATTTGGACCAATCAAAACCCTTCGATAAGGTCGATTATCAAATACTTGGAGGCCGTTCTCATGGCGGCTGGTTTTGATCCAGTCTTCCGTGGCTGGACTGACGCAATGTGCAGCGACATATGCACGGTAGTTCGGGTGGATTGTTGCCTATCAGAACCATTCAGCTTCATGCGCTCGATCCGTCAAGGTTTTCTTCTCTCGTCTCTTCTGTATACTCTGATTCTACAGCCACTACTGCCGTAACTGGAGACGTTGAGAGACAGCCTATGCAAGCTAGGACGTGGGAGACCCGTGTCGGCTTACGCAGACGAAGTCACTGTCATAGTGTTGATCACCAAACACATAGATCTGATCGGCACTGCTCTAAAAGAATATGAAGAGGCGGTGACAAGAAAAGTCAGACTTATTGGAGGAAGACGCAAAAATCCTAGATTATATATACTTCTAAGCTCCAATTTCTTACAAAAAGGCCAAGAATTTTATGGAGATTTTGTCGATTAAAGGAAGTAACTAAATCTGAAGAGACATTTCATCCGTCACTTTACGGATTGCACTACGGTCGACCTATAATTTCACATTACTTACAGGCGATGGTCGGCGATGGCGATGCTGTTGAGTTTAAAGTTGAGGTTTGGGTGAGGGACGGACATTTTTTTCATTAAACATAGCTGCATTTCGACATAATGTTGCAGATTTCCTTTTATTATTATCATTATTGTTGTTATTGTTGTTATTATTATTATTATTATTATTATTATTATTATTATTATTTTGAAGTGATTCTGTTGTTTGTTTATATTTGTTTGATTTTGGTATTTTTACTAAATTGTTGTTGTTGCTGTTGTTGTTGTTGTTTATAGGATTTTCATTGTTGTTCTTTTCTATCATTTCCTTTTCCTGAAGATTTACTACATCTGCTCATGAAACAACAACAACAACAACAACCACTAATGTAACAGTCAGAATAGCAATAACATCATCGTCATCACCATTATCATCATCATCAACAAACAAACAATAAAAACCTGAAACGAGAGTACAGAACGACAAAAATACATGAAGAAGAAGAAGAAGAAGAAAAAGAAGAAGAAGAAGAAGAAGAAGAAGAAGAAGAAGAAGAAGAAGAAGAAGAAGAAGAAGAAGAAGAAGAAGAAGAAGAAGAAGAGTGCACTAATTGTTAGATCTAGTTGTTTTGTAGGGAGGTGGCGGGTGGGGTGTTTTATTGGTTATGTTTTGCGTTTTTATATATATATGTATTTTTTTTCTGGTAAAGTAAACCAGAGGTTGGACCGAAACTTCATATTACCATACATCACACTCCCGACATTCTTCTCCCTAACACCCCATATACATGCATATATGTGTTGTGTGTGTGTGTGTGTGTGTGTGTATGTATATAAATATGTGTGTGTGTGTGTGTGTGTGTGTGTGTGTGTGTATTCACTCCAAACACAATCCCTTTTGGTGCAATTACCCATCTACGCCAACCACTCAAACAACATCACAGCAACCATACGCAACGTTCCCCGCCAAACACACACACACGATTGCTTTAGTCTTTTACACATTATAACAGAAACTCTCTCTTTTTCCTAATATATCTCTTCGTACCTATCCTAGATACATACAACCATTCATACACTGACACAAATAAATGTACATGCGTGTGTAAGCAATATAAAAATATATATTTATCAATATATATTTACATATGCATAGCTTTCTATCTTCCTCTGCATCTATTTCTCTCTCACCGATAATAAACTTTCAGAACGACGTAAAGTCAACCAGACTGACTTGACAATATATTGTCATATTTATTGTAGGCTTTGAACCAAACACAAAACCAAATATACACACACATACACAGACATAGATGTATATATATATATAGATATATATATATATATATATATATATATATATATATATATATATATATATACACACTCACACAGACACACATATACGTATATTTACAAATACGCAGCCAGACACGCAAGCATGCATATACACATACCTACATAGAGAGAAACTCGTGCATGTATCCGTGCACATCTGTAAACAGAGCATACAGGGAGCTGAATGCATCTGTGAAGATGCAGTGACAGACGCATATATATATATATAAGCATTCATGTGCACACACGTCTTTGGTATATATATATATATATATATATATATATATATATATATATATATATATATACATAAGTACATACGTGTGGAAATTCACATAGACCCAAATATGCATACGTGTGTATGTATACGTATAACCACGTACAAACTAATACAAGTAAAGACCTGTGTATATTGTATATACACCCACACGTACACACACACACGCACACACACACACACACACACGCACACACACACACATACACACGCACGTACACTCACCCATTGATATGCTACCATTCAAAGTTTCGGCTTTCAAACTTGAAGATATCTGAGCAACGTAACACCCAACTCCAGCGACACTAGCAGCCATTAAGATGGCGACGGTAATTTTTTGTTCTTTTTTTGTTTTCATTGTAATTTGCTCTGGTGTTTGTTGATTGTATTAGATTTTTATTCCCCCCCCCCACTGTTTATATGTCTATTCACACACATGTTTATTTTCCAGTGTGTGTGTGTGTGTGTGTGTGTGTGCCTGTGTGTCTTATTTCATGCAAGACAAACGCGTTGTTACATGTGTTTGTGCCATCTTGAAAATACGTATGAACGTGTGTGTGTGTGTCTACACGCGCACACGCGTTTGTGTAGATATGTGCTCAGTATGTTTCTATGAGACAGAGTGTGTGTGGATGTGTGAGGTGATATACTTTTTCTTTATATCCCATATGCGTGTGTTACCCAATAAACTAGACGGTTTATTGCTAATTTAATTTATGGCTTCTACAATATCTATCTCAAATGTTCGTCTGTACGACTGTCGGCCGGTTGGTCCGTTTCTATGTCTCTCTGTCTTATTGTCGGCACATTTTTCTTTCGTCTCTCCTCTTCATCGATATTCATGTTTCCCACTATCTGTCCATCTATGTCTCTAACAATACACTGACAGACAACACACACACACACACACACACACACACACACACACAGATAAAGACGAGGCATGGGTATGTGGTAAGAAGCTTGCTTCCCAGCCACATGGTTCTAGGTTCAGTCCCACAGCGTGGCGACTCGAGCAAGTGCCTTCTACTATAGCCTCGGGCCGCTCCAAGCCTTGGGAGCGGATTTGGTAGAAGGAAACAGGGAGAAGCGCGTCGTGTATATATATATATATATATATATATATATATATATATATATATATATTCGAGTATGCGTCTGTGCTTGTCCCCCCGCCATCGCTTGACAACCGATGGTGATGTGTTTATGCCCATGTAACTTAGCGTTTCGGTAAAAGTGTAACAGAATAAGTACTTGGCTTACAAAGTTCTGAGTTCGATTTCTTCGATGAACACACTTTAAGTTGGTGCTCCAGCATGGTCGCAGTCAAATGACTGAAACAACTAAAAGAATAAAAGGATATATTCCTCCAGGTATTCTATCCCACTATCTAATCACACTATTAATTTCTCTTATAAATATAAAATTAAGATTCATTTGAATTTGGTACTTAGGTCGGTATAATCCGGACACACGATCCTTCTAAGGTCGGTATAATCCGGACACACAACCATTCCAAGGTTGGTATAATCTGCTCACCCAAACAATATCAACTGAATATTGAATATTAAATCTCCGTGCTGGAGTGTTTCTACCTGATATTCCAGCCGTATGTGCAGACAATGCAACCCAGCTAAGTGAAGATATCCGCTGTTGGTAATTCAGACATTTTTTTTTTTCATAAACGTACTTTCTATAGTATTTCCGAAGTGCAGATTCTAAATTAGGTGAACAGAATATAAATGAGTGACAAAGATGTACAGGTGTCAATTCATTCAGTATCAGTTCTATGCGGACTTCAGTTTGAAGTCTATACGGTCATCTGACGAGAATAGTTTCTTTCAAATAGATGTAATATTTCCATTAATCAATTAAAGGACCCGCTTGAAACGGCCATAATGAATTGACACCTGTACATCTTTGTTACTCATAATATATGTATGTATGTATGTATGTATGTATGTATGTATGTATGTATGTATGTAAGATGACATGGCAGTTTGGTCTGCGAGTGGGATAGAATGCCTGGAGGAATGAGTTCCGATTCCCTTATGGATTCCGTGTACTTATTGCGTTGTGACAGCAACGAATGCTATTACAATTGCTGCCAGGCTATATCAAGCC
Organism: Octopus sinensis; assembly: GCF_006345805.1. Taxonomy (NCBI): domain Eukaryota; kingdom Metazoa; phylum Mollusca; class Cephalopoda; order Octopoda; family Octopodidae; genus Octopus; species Octopus sinensis. The sequence continues at coordinate 3,356 of NW_021825135.1, read as the reverse complement.
AAGATATTGACCTTTCCCATGGAGAACATCGGCAGACTTGCATGAAAGCGTTATAGCCAGTTTTCCGCAAATCCCCTTGTCCTGAGCATGCGCACGCAGATAATTTTTCGAGACCGGCAAACGAAATCCCAGCATGGTCGATATGAACAAACGGCGGTGTAAACCCGACAGTTATAAAGTTCATATTCCCATTTGTTACATCTGGCCCATACACAAAAATATCACTTTTCCCCCTCTGTTGATTCACCTTTTAGTGTAAGGAGCAATTCATTACAAACACATGACGATTCAAAACTAAATCTAGAAAAAAAAATAGTTATTAGAAACACCATTCTATATAGAATGGTAAGTAATATATATGGCTCATGATTGTAAGGTTGTGAGTGCGATCCCTTGCGGCACCCTGTGTCCTTGAGCGAGACACTTTATTGTTTGTTCCTCCAGTTTACTCAACTGGCAAAAAATAGCTAGTATCTATATTTCAAAGGGACAACCATGTCATATTCTGTATCATGCTGAATCTCCTTGAGAACTACGTTAAGATTATGTGGGGTTCTCAGCCACTTGGACATTAATTTCACAAGCAGACTGTTCTGTTGATCGGGTCAACTGGAATTCTTGTCGTTGCAACCGACGGCGTGCCAGTTATACCATTTTATATAGAATTCCACCAATTAGAAAGGATTAACTGTGTAGGATTTATTAGCAGTAAAACAGCCACCAAACCTGAACATCAGAAATACAGCACAGATGAGTTAAACTGAGGTAAAGTAGGATTAACCAAAATTTAACTGCTAAAGAATATTAAAAACCTGGTCAGTAACTATATTGCTCCTTTGGTGCATGATCACACTCATATAAAGTTTTTCGAAAGATGAAGAAACCAAACAATTTCTTGAGGCCTTGTGCGCATATGATCCTATGACTCACGGTCGTAGGATCGCGGTTTCGTTGTGAGCGTTTTATGAGCAAAAACACTTATAGCTCGACGAGGCTCCGGTAGAAGGGGAGCGAACCTTGCTGTACCCTTTCACCACAACTTTTATTCTTTCTTCCTGTTTCTGTTGTACCCATTTTCCAAAGGGCCAGCCTTGTCACACTGTCTCACACTGAATCTTCCTGACAACTACGTTAAGGGTACACGTGTATGTAGAGTGCTTAGCCACTTGCATGTTAATTTCACGAGCAGGCTGTTCCGTTGATTGGATCAACTGGAACCCTCGTCGTCGTAACCGACGGAGTACCGTAGAATATATATATACACACACACACATAGAACATCTCTCCCTCTCTCTCTCTCTCTCTCTCTATCTGTATACACAGTGTTCTCGTATCTTTTACATTTCATTTCCCTAGCTACATGCTTTCTCTCTCTTACTCTCACCGTGTTTCTCTCTCCCCTCTCTGTCCTTCCAACAATGTTTTTCCATCCCCCTACACACCCCAACACCAACATCATCATTACGCCAACCGTTTCTAAAATACAAATTCTATTGTACAATAATTCTCTCCTAACATGCCCACCACACCACACGAACGAAACATTCCGGCATTTCAAACATAAGAACCACCGAATAAGACTTCGCCATCTCACCCCGACCCCATCCTACATCCACGCCGTGCCCCCACTCCGCCAACCACTAACACCCTACAACTGAAATGGTGTCAATTATGCGAGATCGTCTGTCGAAGAAGATTCCGCTCAATTTACGGTTTAGCAAGCAAAGAGCGAGAAGGTGGATGTTGAAGAAGGAAGGAGGAGAGGAAGGATAGGGTGGGGGGAAACACTTGGAAGAGAGAGAGAGAGTGAAAGAGAAAGAGGAGATGGAAAAAGTGTAATGTCGATAAACAGGCTATCAAAGTAACATTTTTGTGTTTAAATACTTCATCTTTGTAGTAGGTATCGAATAATTTATCGAATATTGATCTCCTTATTTTGATAACTGACTGCTTCTGATCTCATCTCACTCTCTCATAGACACACACACATTATATATATACACACACACACTTCGCTTCTCACAGATATGTTTATATTCCTATGTTCTCCCGCCTCTCTCTCTCTCTCTCTGTCATATATATATATATATATATATATATATATATATATATAGCGAGAGAGAGCGCCATGTTTGTTTTCAGATGGACTGCTGAAATCTCGATCAATTCTTTTTGATGATGATGTTTTTGTTTAGCCCCAGGTCAAACTTGATAAATAGAAACAGTCGTATGATGAAACTCCACTCTCCGGCCAAAGGCATACTGTTTCTCCGTTGGAATAGATCTCCAATCTCTCACTCATATGACCCTTACAAATGGAAATATTTAATTAAAAGGCAAAAAATATCAGCAGAGGAGAAACAGTAGCATGCATCCCCTTCAACTGAAATTCAATAAGACTCCAGTCCCACCCCGCCCCACCCAACCGGGTCTCGGAAGATACAGTACCAGTCATATAATCAGGTCGAGAGATAATCGATTAAGGTATTTCAATTTATCATCCTTTTACAAATATTACAAATCAATTATGCAGTGTTCCCGCAGTTCACAGAAATGGAATTCTACCAAGAATGCAATACGTGAATTATACCAGCTAGCGTATACGCCCATTTAACGGTGTGTGTGTGTGTTTTACAGTCAGGAGGAAAAACAGGGAATATCACTCTTTCCTTAGGGTTTCCAAGAGGTACCTTCAAACTGGAGAACTGACCCCAGTGATTGCAGCTGGTTGGACTGGCTTGAAATCACCGAAAGGACCGGGGGAACATGCTAAACGGGGCAACCGAATGAACTTACCGTGTGTGCGTGTGTGTTGAATGGTGGACATTTCTAATGAGTGTTGTTTATTACAATATCCAATTGATAAAATTAAACAATAGGCGTAGGTTTGACTACATGGTAAAAAGTTTGCTTACAAACCACATGGTTCCGGGTTCGGTCCCACAGCGAGGTACCTTGGGCCGACCAAAGCCATCTGAGTGGACATGGTAGATGGAAATGGAAAGAAGCCCGTCATGTTTGCGTATGTGTATGTGTGTATGTACGGCCGAACTCATATGTGTGTGAATTCGAGTCTGTTCCCTACGACCGTCTGACAACCGGGGTTTGTGTGCTTACGTCTCAATAACCTAGCAGTAAGGCAAAAGAGACCGATAACTTAAGTATTATAGTTAAAGATTAAAAAAGTAATAGGATCAATCCGTTTTACTAAAATTCTTCAAGGCGGTGCCCCAGCATGGCCGCAGTCTGACTGAAACAAACAAAAGATAACGTCTAGATCTTTCAATTTAATAATCGAGAAAGTTTGAATTCTCTTTTTAAAAAATATACTTCGCGACTCACCAGCTATGATAACA
>NW_021825134.1:5000-16690 GCF_006345805.1 Octopus sinensis | reverse complement strand
TAGTTATCGCCATACTTCCCCTTGCTAGTCAGACATCAGCTGCAGACATGTTTCAGGGTTGTTGCCCTTTATTAATATCCAGTAATGCTGCCATAATCTCCTTTAGAGAGACTTAGTAATTTTAATATTTCTATTATTGAAAACAAGTGGATGTATTCCACAGTAACTAGGTAAATAAAATCTTCGAACAGAGGGTCAGTAGCGACACCTGCTGGTTCTGACTACGCTGCATTGATGAAGGGCAACAACCCTGAAACATGTCTGCAGATGTCTGACTAGCAAGGTGAAGCGGCTGACCTCCCCTGTTCGAAGGTTGTAATGGACGCAGGTTCGTGTGTCATATAGCTAGCTAGAGGCGACAGCCTCTTGGAGCTAATCAGTGACAGCTTTAGTCTTATTTATAGACTGCCATATTAGTATGGCGATAACTATTAATATCCAGTAACGCTGCCGTAATCTCCTTTAGAGAGACTTAGTAATTTTAATATTTCTATTATGTACATATAGTCATATATGTATATTCATATATATATATATATATATATATGTACATATAGTCATATGTGTATATATATATATATATATATATATGCTGCAGAAAGTGGTCTATGTTTGTCGTGGTGAGTAGGGAGGATCAGGGGCTAAAAACGTAACCTGAGTACCAATAGGACAGCAGCCTGCCAAAGTTTGGGTACCACTGACTTAAATGATTTAAGATCTTTATTCTGTCTCATAAGGATGCTCATGTCTTAAGGATAATTTTTTTTGTGCATATTGGCTCTTCTCTCTGTGATAAATTTAATGTATATAGTTTACATTCTTTGAATATGATATCAATGTCACACATAGAAAGACTTTTTGAGGCAATTCTGTTTAAGTGTATAGTTTTCAATTGACTTCCAGTCAGCCTTGTACAAGTTCAGACTAGATAGGGTTTGGGTGTTATCTGTGTAAAATACATCGTTAATTAGTCCTAATAGTTCTATTATGTTATGGTCTGAGAAAATTATCACCGATACCTTCACATTGTGGATAAATTCTACACTATTCATGAAGCAGAAACCTAAGATGCTATTTTTTCTGGTTGGAAAAAGTATGGTTTGTTCCGGGAATATTTTCTTTGTGTGGTCAAGCATTGGTCTTATTTGATTGCATTCTTTGTATGTCATTCCTAAGATTATGTCTCCTTTAAGCCATTTGAGTGTGGAAATTGAGTTGCTTATCAGAAGTCCATTAATGCGTTGAAGCTTTACTCAAATTTACTTTATAATTTTGAGGCATCAGGTGGATGATATGTGCATATTACCACATGTTGCTTTAAATGTACTATGTGTGTGTCACAGACTGAGTTTTGAATCTTACAACAAGGTTAAAGGTCATCTTCACAAGCATACATCACAACTCCACCATGACTTCTTTCTCTTAGCTCATTTTTGAGCAAATTACCTAGGCCAATACTACTTTCTACTCTATTTTGTATAAGTCCTTTGGCTACTGCAGGGAAGGTAGGGTAATTGTCGCACTGTCAATGGGTTTTGAGCTACAAACATGTGCCTGCAACCATCCTTTTATCTCTGGGCAATAAGCCTATCCCTGTCAGTGTTATTTTCATTTTTCCATAATTTAGACGACAATTTATTCACTGCATCCTGTATATATATATATATATATCACCTTCACCATGACCAACCAGTCTGTCAGGCGTCCATTTGACACCACTGGTCACAGCACACTGTCCACTCCTCTCTGGATCGCGCCTTTCTCATCCACGTGATCCCAATCGTCCTCCTGAAATCGTAACTTCCGGGTGGTCGTTTCTGCTCGCACGGGTATCATTCGACAACTGCGCGGGTCCACCGATTATCGGTGAGCCGGGCGACGTGTCCAGCCTATCTAAACTTGCTACGTGTATACTCTGCGATGACATCCCTCATGCCGGATTTCTTTCTGATGATCTCGCTACTGATGTGCTCTCTCAACGAGATACTGAGCATTGACCTTTCATTCTCTTTGAGCCGTTACCAGTCTCTGCTCTTCTCTCTTTGTGGTAGCCCATGTTTCACTACCATATAACATTGCAGGTAGAACTGTACTGTTGATGAGGTTGGCGCGGGTGGCCCTGTCCTACATTCCCTTGAGCACATCCCTTATGTCATTATATTATATATATATATATATATATATATAGAGAGAGAGAGAGAGAGAGAATGGTTGTATACTGTCAATCTAACAAGAATGTGACAGTAGGGGGTAAACCACCGCTGTATAGCCCTAGGAAGCATCGAACGCCTTCTGATAGCTTTGACACATTTTTTCCCTGTGTCCTTATATAGATATACGAAGGGGAGACAAACACCCCCGGCTGCCGGAACTGCATCTAGGGACACCGTGTTTCAGAATCGTTGTCCTTCATCGGCCTAGAGTAGCAGACACTGGTCGGCTGGTGATATTTGCCTCGGCTTCGTAATTCTATATATCTATATTCAGTGAAGCTTATTCACTGATTATCAAAATAAGAAATATTGAATTTCTAATCTCTCGTAGAGACATGTACGGTGGCGGGGCGATAGAATGGTTGTATACTGTCAATCTAACAAGAACATGACAGTAGGGGGTACACCACCGCTGTATAGCCCTAGGAAGCATCGAACGCCTCCTGATAGCTTTGACACATTTTTTCCCTGTGTCCTTATATAGATATACGAAGGGGAGACAAACACCCCCAGCTGCCAGAACTGCATCTAGGGACACCATGTTTCAGGATCGTTGTCCTTCATTGGCCTAGAGTAGCAGACACCGGTCAGCTGGTGATATTTGCCTCGGCTTCGTAATTCTATATATCTATATAAGGACACAGGAAAAAATGTGTCAAAGCTATCAGGAGGCATTCGATACTTCCTAGGGCTATACAGCGGTGGTGTACCCCCTACTGTCACGTTCCTGTTAGATTGACAGTATACAACCATTCTATCGCCCCACCACCGTACATGTCTCTACGAGAGATTTAGAAATTCAATATTTCTTATATATATATATATATACACACACACACACACATTGACAGTTAGAAAAAGAAAAGAATTACAGATAGATAGTTAAAGAGTAAATGTATAATGTTTTGGATGTAATCTTTTGTCACTTGTTAAGGTTGTCTCTATAGATGTTCTGTAGAAATTCTAACTAACACTGACTTTTGTTATGACATTTCACATCCAAAACAACAGATGTAAACAATCAATGAGATCAAGAATGAAAATAGGGTAATGGGTGTATATGCTATATTTCAGGAGATTTTGTCCCTTCATCTCCTATCTAACTCTTTAATTGCCTATGAACACATTGTTTGAATAGCCACTAAATATAGCAGCGTAACATTATTGGATATTCCAATTTTACATATTAAACACATTCCTGGAAGCTGGTATGTAAATATTAATGACCTTTAGGGACGACACAGTATTTTGTTATGCAACCATAATATACTATAAAAGATATTAAATGTTTTTAGACATCAGTACCACGTTCTACTGTGTTAGCAGATGTTTCATATCTGAGATGTCAGATGTAAACAAAGAATGAGATGGGTGCTATGGAATGGGCAAAACCTCCTGAAATATAGCATATATGTCCATTTTACATCTTCGATCTCAGAAATGAAATAGCATTACAAAAAACAGTGCTAGCTATAATTTCTAAAGAATATCTGTAGAGCTAACCATAACAAGTGATGTAAAGTGCACTGCTAACACAGTAGAACACGTTATTGATTTATAAAAATGTTTCATATACATTATATTATGGTTGATGATGAAATACCATGTCCCTACAAATCATTAGTAATCTTTTGTTGGGTATTAGAGGAAAGTCCAGGAGAGACAAGGAAGAGAAAAAGGAGAAGAATAATGAAGAGTCAGAGAGTCAAGAAGATGTGCTCATGAGTTGGATGAATATGTTTGACCATTGACGGATATATAGGTATATAAGTATATAAATACTATATACATATATATATATACATCTATATATAAAATGTGTTTGTGTATACTCTTTACTTACTTGTTTCAGTCATTTGACTGTGGCCATGCACCTTTAGTCGAGCAAATCAACCCCAGGATTTATTCTTTGGAAGCCTAGTACTTATTCTATCGATCTCTTTTGCCGAACCGCTAAGTTACGGGGACATAAACGCACCAGCATCAGCTGTCAAGCGATGTTAGGGGGACAAAGCACAAACACACAAACGTACACACACGGCAGGCTTCTTTCAGTTTCTGTCTACCAAATTGGCCGAAGGCTATAGTAAAAGACACTTGCCCAAGGTGCCACACAGTGGGATTGAACCCGGAACCATGTGGTTGGTTAGCAAGCTACTTACCACACAGCCACTCCTACGTCTCTACATCCATACTTATATATGTATGTAGTGTACAGGCACATATACACATGTATATGTAAGAGTAGGTATGTCTGTCTGTTTGAGGACATTGCTTCCTAATCATATGGCTTTGGGTTCAGTCCTACTGTGTTTCATGTTGGGCAAAGTGTCTTCTACTATAGCCCAAAACCTGATAATAGATTTTACCACTTCTGCCTGCATTTCCTTCATTTCCATGACGATATAGGCAGAGTGTGAATATACATATGCATACACATAATGTCTCTATACATTATTTGTGTGTATATCTATGTGCATGTATATATGTGTATGTGCATGTACATATATGTGTTTGTGTGTGTGAGTTTTAGATCCTTGTGCTTGCTTGATCTCCCAGTTGTCTATTATGGGAACAAACTTGGTTGTCTGAAACTGCTGCTTCAATGCTTCCACTGTTACCACTACAGTGTGCATCATTACAGAAAATGTACTACCTCTGTGTTAGTGGACAGTCTGGGAAAAATAGCTTAGTAGTTTTCTTCTCTTATATCTAATAAATTCTTAGCTAAATGCCTAACTCTGCTTAGGAGACAATGTTAGATATTACAGTAAACTTCACATCAGTTGCAGTCACTCTAAGAGTCCTTTGTCAGATGTGATGTCATTGTCATAATGACCTCTCTAGGACAAATAGTTTGATAAATGAATCCTTTACCTTCTCTCCTTGGGCATTCCAAATAAACCCAGTAGTAAATGAAAAGTCTGCTGCTCTCTACAAACCTGGACTCTAGAAACTACAATGAAGGCAACATGTTTAGATGAGTAGTTTGAATAAAAACTGACTTTTTAGTCCTGAAAGATAGTCTTGTTAGTAGTGTTGGTGATACAATAAGATGCCACTAATTGTATTGTAAGTGGCTGGTGATAAGAAGGCCATGCAGCCAGAAAAAAAAAAGAAACCCCAAACGTCAAAATGATGACAGATTTGAATGCAACATATAACCTATATTGCATATGTAGGACTAACACCATGTTAGTTTCTGTGCATGATGTGCTGTGGCTAGGTGTAAATATCTAGTCATGTGTGTACATCCCTTGACTGTCATCAAATGTTTGCACCAACTCTCTTCCTTTCAGATGCAGAAAATGGACATCAAACAACACATCTCAACCAGGTATTCTCTTCCTACTGTCAGGTGCAAAACTTCAGAGCTGCCACCATTGTTGTTGGCATGGTGAAAGGTAGGTCTGGAGAAATTTATAGAGATGCTAAAGTGGCAATGAGTTTATTATTTTTTTTTTTGCGTGCTGTGTAGAATACTTAAGATGGAGGAGAGCCTTCGCCAGACTTTTCATGTTGCAAATATCACAGATACCAATTCTTCAAAATGATGATAGCATAGTGGAAGGCCAAGTAGACATATTGTTGGCAGTGAAGGGGATATAAAAAGTAATTCAGGTATTTGGAGAATATGTCAGAATAATTAAGTTTAAATTAATCATTGACAACATGATGGCAGTAGTTTCCTATGTACGTGCTTGAGCCAAAGGATGTTTTCTATAAGGTTCTCTTGAACACTACCCATGTAACAAATGGCCAATATCTTCATCATGCTTTGCTGGCTACTCCAATGTATCTTGAAGCTTTGGATAGGGTTCAAGGAATGAAGTGGGGTCAGAGCTCTTTGAGTTCTTTGCTACAAATGACTTAACAATTTGCAACACTAACTTCAGAGAACCTGCCAGTCACTTGTCAGCTAGGATTCAAGTGAATACACAGGCCAGATAGATTTCATATTCATCAGGAAGTAGGACAAAATACTAAGAAGAATGTACTATTCAACATTGACTACTTTTCAGTAACCTCAAGGTAAGGGTTTGATGAACTCAGAGGCACATGGCAATCTGGAATGGAAGATATGAAAGCTGAAAGATATACAGCTTGTGAGCTGAAATAGATAAAAAAAAAAATGTGGGTTCAAAGATGCTACATTTGATGAAGAGTGCAGAGGAGATAGAAACTACAATTAAGGGAACATCTATAGGCTTCAACCAGACATGCTCTGGGTCATAGACCAAATCTCTTGATGTAATTAGGTTCCAGCCAGATGGAAGTTATGGCATGAGGATGAATGGTACAATTGTTAATGCTAAGAAACAGATCTGGAAAGATTGGAAGAAATGGGGAGGAATGAACAATATGAGATAGTGAAATGTCTGCTATACTTGAGAAGAAAAGTTGAAAGTAAGTGGTTTGTTGATCTTCTGTAACAAGAGGATCAGATCATTTGAAGTGTTCTTGTTTGCAAAATTGTCAGTATGTATGGAATGAAATTTGCACTCTTGAATTCACAGAAGCAGATAAGAAAGAGTTGTGGAATGCTCTGAGAGGTTACAGTATGAGCAGAAAGCAGTTATAGTGCAATTAATTAGGAAGAAAATTAGAGATAAGATGTAGTTTGAGTTGTGTCAGGATTGTGTATCACTGATGCCCTCTTCTGCAGTTGTAGATGAGAAGTATTCTATTAGATCTAGCATTAACTTGAGGAGACTTTTATCTTTTACTTGTTCCAGTTATTAGACTGTGGCCATGCTAGAGCACCACCTTTTACTTGAATGAATTGATTCCAGTACTTACTTTTTTTCATTTTTTGAAACTTGGTACTTTTTTTGTCAACCTCTTTTGCCAAACCACTAAGTTATGAGGACATAAACACAGCAACACCAAGTGGTGGTGAGGAGAAACAAAGATACACACACACAAAGATATGTGCACAAAGATACACACACACAAAGATATGTGCACAAAGATACACACACACAATGGGCTTCTTTCTGTTTCTTATTTCTTTATTGCCCACAAGGGGCTAAACATGGAGGGGACAAACAAGGACAGATAAAGGGATTAAGTTGATTACATCGACCCCCAGTGTGTAAGTGGTACTTAATTTATCGACCCCGAAAGGATGAAAGGCAAAGTCAACCTTGGCAGAATTTGAATGCAGAACGTAATGGCAGACGAAATACCGCTAAGCATTTCACCTGGCATGCTAATGTTTCTGCCTGCCCGCCGCCTTTTCTGTTTCTATCAAATCCATTCACAAGGCTTTGATTAGCTGAAGTCTATAGTAGAAGACTTGCTCAGGGCGCCATGCAGTGTGATTGAACCTCCTCCTTAGCTGTTTCACAGTACTACTTTGAAGAGGAATGGAAAGAAAGGTAGTCATCACCATTCTAACTCAACAGGGATCTTTTCAACATCAGAAGCCTGAAGGTTATCACCAAGCTCAAATCTGATCAGATCATTGAACTAAACCTTGCTGATAACTCTAGCACACACTCAAGAAGCCTTTAGGGTCATTATTGCAGCAGCCAATACTGCTTAGATAAGACTGGACTTTATAATTACACCCTGGAAACAGGTAATTTATCATTGCATATTGCACTACTCTTTATTTCCATGATCCCACCTCAACTTTCTCAGAATGATAGCAATAGCTAGCCACTCTCTTCCAGTACAGCTACCAAAGTAGCATTATTTCTAGTGACTGCATCTGGACATGAAAATTCTAGACCATCCCAGGCATCCGTATCCTTTCAAAAGCTGTGAAAATAGTATTTCTAAGCAACTATCTCCACTTCATTTTTTATGGTTGTGAGACACAGACTACTTATAACCATACATCAAAACTTTACAAGCCTTCAACATTTAATGTTTTTCAAAAATACTTTTAGTCACCTGGCAAGATATAGTTATACATAAAGAAATCGTGTATTGTTGGATATTGTTCTTAGGATTAAGTCGACTCAGAAGTTCTCTTTTCATAGAATACTGTTCAGCAATGAAAGGGGTTTCAAGGACATGTATATATATACACACACATATATATATACATATATGTATATATATGTGTGTGTGGTATTTGTATATATATATATGTATATTTATATATATATATATATATATATATTTGTGTATATATATATATATATATATATATATATATATATATTTGTATGTATATATATTTGTATGTATATATATTTGTATGTATATATATATATATTTCCAAATACGCCAGCTAAACTTGTACTGTTTATTAGTCGTAAGACACCTGCTGTTTTTGTCCTGTTTTTACCATTATTGTTTTTTGTATTTTATATTCGTGTGGCATCGTCCGTTTTTCTATCCCTGTTTTGTATACATTCGATCCTTCTTCCAAGAAATCTAATGCTCGTAGCTTAGTTTTTTCTTGGGGTTGGCCGGATCGGAGCGATCTCAAGATTAATCAGCCGAAATTGCTAGGATGATCCGGTTCTTGACTGAAGATTGAAGGCTTCGAATGTCCCATCCGTGTTTTTTGTATCGTCTTCTAAATGTTTTACGTTTTTGTCCCAGTTTGTATTTTTCTACACATTTATATATAGCGGCGTCCATACCCTCGTTGGCCTATATATATCATCATCATCATCGTTTAACGTCCGTTTTCCGCGCTAGCATGGGTTGGACGGTTCGACCGGGGTCTGGGAAGCCAGGGGCTGCTCCAGGCTCCAGTCTGATCTGGCAGAGTTTCTACGGCTGGATGCCCTTCCTAACGCCAACCACTCCGAATAACCACTATGAATAAAAAATGGAGTTAACGCAGGTTTAAACAAGTATTTTTACTTTCTACATATGTTTCGAAAATTCCACTGATACTATTCAAAAGAATAAATGGTATAAACAATGCAATCTTCTCTTCTTTATAATCTTTATAAACAAGGAGTTACAACATCTTTACTTGTGAGATTTTTGGTGCCCTGGTAACTATTTATTTATTTTTCCGTGTTAATTGTTAACAAGTAAAAATACACTCATCTATATATATATATATATATATATATATATATATATATATAACTCCAAGAAAGTTAGAGGGTGTGAATCCAACCCACTAAGGGATAATATCTATCCAATATACTGCTGATAGAATACCCAATTATTAATACACATGTTTTTTTATTGCATTGCAATTTCATTACTTAATGTTTTAATGTACTAAATGGGTGAAGGTAAAGAGATATTTTGCCATTAACTTATATAGCAATAAGAAAATGGAGGAGAACAATAGGTGGTTCATCAACATTTAGACATTATATTATGTTAACTTATTTATTTATTTATTTATTTACTAAACTGATAATTACAATAATATACATACATATAACATATTCTTTACATATAATATATAAAATATAGTAATATATAAGGATACCAGAAATTATTATAAAAAACATGAATATAAATTGGGAAAATAACTTACAGCTGTTTCAGCCAGTAGATAAAAATACCTCATTCTACCTTTATTACTCAAGTGGATTGAAGTAATAGGTAGATGAACATGAGGTACTTGTATATATCTCTAGGCTTCATCAGAGATTATAAAGTACATAATGTTAAGTTATAATAAATGTAAATATAAAATAAATAAAATACACACATTCGAATATTTATATATATAGATATAAATATACATACATACATACATATATATATATACATAAATATATACTGAAATATACATACATATTTATATCCATAAGCATGTGTGTATTTTAAATCAATACAGACATTAAGCTAGCTCATTGAGTGAGAAGAAAACATCTGTGTTAAATAATAATCTCTTGATGTAATGTTTCAAGAACACAGTCAATTTTAAAACATAAAACCTTAAGATAAATCACCAAGACTTTAACGATATGCTGTACTTGAGAAGACTTGTGAAGCTAAGTGAAACCATAGTCATGGCGGTTGCCAGTGTTATGGAAATGGTACTCGTGGTTCCATGCAAGTAGCATCCATGCCACTAGTACATAAAAAGCACCCATCACACTCTTAATAGAAAATAATAAGACAGTTTTCTAACAAAGGGAAGGGAATTTTAGAAATATAAAGAAAAGTAACTTGTAGATATTATTAGTATAAGAGAAGGAAAGTGATATATTTATCATTAATAACCCAGAAAATAAAAGATTGTAAGAATAGAGAAAAAATAACAAACTGAAACTGAATAAAAGTTTTTAGAGACAATGTTTACGAAAAATAGGGATTGATATCAACAAGAAAATATGGACAATATTAAGTTTAAAAAATAAAAAGTTTGAAGATATAAGTAAATATTTAAAGAAAATAATCTTAAAGTATGGAAGACAATAAGAATAAGATTAATAGAAATTAATAAGATGGTTTTCTAAGAAGAGAAAGGAAACTTATTAAGATATTAAAAAATAATTAGTAGATAGCTGAGGTATAAGGAAAGGAAAATCATATATTTATCATTAGTAATATCGAAAATAAAAGATTGAAAAGAAAGAGAAAAAATAGTAACAAAGTGAAACTAAAAGGAGATTTATAGACAGAGTTTATGAAATATAGGGGTTGATATCAATAAGAAAAATATGAACACCATTATATTAAAGATTAGCAGTTCAAATATATAAGTAAATAAAGAATTGGTTATAATGAAGGATGAGAGTAATGTAATTTCGTATTGTAGATGGGTATAGATTAAAGCATATAAAGTAAATATATGGAAAAACAATATTAATGTGCGTTTGTTGAAATATTGTTTAATCCCTTCCCCGGCGACTTTTTTTGGAGAAAATGTTTCATTTTCTGACAAATTTTTTTACTGCTTTTTTAAAATAGTATTCTTAATGCTGATTATGGAAATAACTTTTGTTTTTATCCATTTCCAATATTTTACTTGAAATTTTATTTTGAAGATACCATTTTCAGCAAAATTGAGGTCAACTATTCTTCCCATATTTTTTTTAATATTTTTATTTATTTATTGCATTTTTTTTTCCAACTTTATCATCAAAACTAAAGGGGAATTACACATCTATTTTACTCTTTTTTTAGTTTGTCTTCCTTTTTAGTATTTTTCTTTTAGCAATGTTCTCTTCTGTGCTTGACATCTGGGCATAATTTATAAAATGAAACAGAAAAAAGCGAGAAATGATGAGAATTGACATATAAACTTTGTGTGGCTGTTTTTGAAATTATATGTTTTGGACAAATTGTGTGAAGACAAGTTAACTTGTTCTTGCTGGGTAAGGGGTTAAAATCCATAACTATTGTTATAATACAGCTAGATACACTAAAATATATTTTTATACTTAAATACTCTATAGAAATTGTTAGTTTTTAATATAAGTTCCATCTGAATATATAAATATATAATATATATTATATATATATATATATACATACGAGCAGTACCCAAAAGTAACAAGAAACGTTCTCTGTGGGACAAGCCTGTTGTAGTTCAGG
>NW_021825133.1:15000-16537 GCF_006345805.1 Octopus sinensis | reverse complement strand
CTTTATATATATATATATATGTATGTATGTATGTATGTATGTATGTATGTAGTATGTATGTATGTATGTGTGTATTGTTACATGTATGTATGTATATGTTTACAGTGTATACATACATATTGTATATATGCATATAGTATATACATGTTTCGATGGACAATCATTTGTATTCAGACACATAGACACCCACATGCACATAGAAAGAGAGGAATCATGGCACATATCCACAAAGACCCACATACGCATGCACGCACACTCACACTTGCACATAGACCCATGCACACAGATACGTGCGCGCGCGCACTCAGATACACACTTGCAGATTGAGTCAATAAAGCCAACCGACTCGCCAACGTTTATGCGTCTCTGTGTGTGGGTGTATGTGCAGAGTGTGTTTATGTGTGTATGTGTGCATGCGAGAGAGAGAGAGAGAGAGAGAGAGAGAGGAGAGAGTGAGGGAAAGAGAAGGAGAGAGAGACAAACAACTAGACAGACAGACATAGTGAGAGAGAGAGAGAAATATGGTGAGGCGTTGACGTGTGTATGTTTGTATGTTTGTGTAGTTTGTGTGGTGTATATGTCTGTCGTTGTCTCTGTAACATGTATATAATTCTACCATTGTGTATGTATATGTGTAAGTATGTCTACCAATGTGTAAGTATGTGTATGCATATCTATAATTGTGTGTGAATACGCGTGTAAGACCTATCTCCTGTTTGGGTCTGCTTGGTGTATTTCAGTGTAAATGTATGAATGTGTGTGTTTATGTTTGTGTTTGTGTGTGTATGTGCGTGTGTATGGCTGGTAATATTGTTTAACACAAGGTCAGCTGCGATTCGATGGAGCTATAATCAAAGGCAACGCATCCAAGACCATTCCACAGTTTTCCAGGCACATTGTTTCCTCAGTCTTATCAAATGTGGCATACTTCATAGAAAAAATAGGTGTGATTTGAAGGAGATTTGGTTTGCATTTTCTAGTTATCGAGAAACTAAGTAGAGCGCTCATCATTGTACCCCGGATATAACTTAGGCTTATATACCTACTTTGCTGTTTATGTACTCAAATCCATTCTAATATGAAATCGCGTAACTGTATATATTTGCGTGTACATATGTATGCGTAGACTTATGTATACATATGTATATGCGGTTAACGTTATCTCTGTGTGAGTGTGTTTACCTCCATGTTATATGTGTTTAACTCAGACAC
Organism: Octopus sinensis; assembly: GCF_006345805.1. Taxonomy (NCBI): domain Eukaryota; kingdom Metazoa; phylum Mollusca; class Cephalopoda; order Octopoda; family Octopodidae; genus Octopus; species Octopus sinensis. The sequence continues at coordinate 15,325 of NW_021825133.1, read as the reverse complement.
GATTTCCTTTCTCTCTGTTTTTTCTCTGCTTGTCTCTCGTTTCCGTAGAAAAAGAGCGTAGGCTCGAAATGCTAAAGACGTCTTCCATTTCTTTCTGAACATAAATGAGCTTTATGTATTCTGTTTGTTCACCTCGTCTTTGTGTTTTTCTTATTTTGGGCCATATTTGTGTATGCTTGTTAGCACGCCGGGCGAAGTGCTTAGTAGTATTTCGTCTGCGGTTACGTTCTGAGTTCAAATTCCGCCGAGGTCGACTTTGCCTTTCATCCTTTCGGGGTCGATTAAATAAGTACCAGTTACGCACTGGGGTCAATATAATTGACTT
>NW_021825133.1:0-12500 GCF_006345805.1 Octopus sinensis | reverse complement strand
GACAGAAAGACAGACAGTCAGAAAGAGACAGGGAAACAGAGTAAGAGAGAGAGAGAGAGAGAGAGAGAGAGAGAGAAATAGGCACAGTATGGGTGACATGATAAGAGATGAGTAGATCTTGTAGGCGATAGTATGTGACTCGCTAGTTCAAATGAGCATATACCGTTGTAGTAGCGGTAAAATAGACAGAAGGAGAGACCAGCGCGTCATGCGTCTAATAGAGGTAGAAGTGTGTTTGTGAGTGACTGGGTGCTAATTAATTAGGTGACCTTCATTATTAATCAGCCTTAATTTAGGATGAACTTTTAGTGTCTTTTATTTGTTTCAGTCACTGGGCTGCGCCTATGCTGGGGCATCACCTTGAAGGGTTCAGTTGAATAAATCAAACCTGGTACTTATTCTATCGATTTCTTAAGCTGGCCCGTTAAGTTACGGGAACGTAAACACTCCCACACCGTTTGTCAAGCCATGGTAGGAGGGCAAGCACAGACACAAAGATACACACACATAGGTGTATATATATATATACACGACGGGCTTCTTTTAGTTTCCGTCTACCAAATCCACTCACAAGGCTTTAGACGAGCCGAGGCTATATTAGAAGGCACTTGTCCAAGGTGCCACGCAGTGGGACTGAACCCGGAACCATGCGGTTGGGAAGCAAGCTTCTTACTACACAGTCACTCCTACATACATACGTACATGCATACATGCATACATACATACATACATACATACATACATACATACATACATACATACATACATACACGACAGGTTCTACACAGTTTCTGTCTACCAAATTCACTCTCAAGGCATTAGTCGATCGGAGGCCATAGTAGAAGACACTTACTCAAGGTGTCGCGCAGTGGGACTGAACCCGAAACCAATAGGTTGTAAAGCGTTTCTCCCCTTTTTTTTCTTTTCCAAAAACCGATTTGGAAGGATTATTTCTTTAGTAGGTCTCATTTTGAACTTATGGGTCAACATTCCATCAGATCTAAAAAAATTTCGGACCCTAAAATACGAAAGCTAATAGTCGTGAAGATGGAGACTTAGCTACCGTTAAAGGATGACACGGTGAGATCGTCAGAAAGTTACGAGACTCCGCGATTTTGGGGCTACTTTGAGGGATTTAGAAGCATGTTGTCCAAGACTAGAGAGGACGAACCGTTAAAAATCTTGGAGTATTTTATTTGCCGGATATGAGCAGTGATTGTGCTTCTGTGTTGCTCTCTATATAGACCCGGGTCCATTGCATCTACATTAACGTGTATATGTGTATTTACGAACTGTGTATATATGTATTTCCAAATATTGTTCTCTGTATGCGTGTATGTTGATATTTATAGTGCAAATATATACGAACAGCCACATGCACCAAACACTCAGACATGCGTGCACACACACACCACACACACACACAACACACACACACACTCACACACACATACATTCATACACGCATATAACACATACGTAGGTGTATGCTCTTTTACTCTTTCACTTGCTTCAGTCATTTGATTGTGGCCATGCTGGAGCACCGCCTTTAGTCGAGCAAATCGACCCCGGGACTTATTCTTTGGAAGCCTAGTACTTATTCTATCGGCATCTTTACGAGGACGTAAACACACCAGCATCGGTTGTCAAGTGATGTTTGGGGACAAACACAGACACATAAACATATACACACACGTAAATATATTATATATATATACAAATATACGACAGGCTTCTTTCGGTTTCCGTCTACCAAATCCACTCACAAGGCTTTGGTTGGCCCGAGGCTATAGTAGAAGACACTTGCCCAAGGTGTCATGCAGTGGGACTGAACCCGGAACCATGTGGTAGGTAAACAAGCTACTTACCACACAGCCACTTATGTAATATATTAAATTAGCTTCGTGTGTGTGTATGTGAGAGAGAGAGAGAGAGAGAGAGAGAGGCAGTCGTGTTGCCTGCGCATCCTTCTGAGGTATATATGTATATATGTTAACTGATATTTATATTAACAGACACACATACAAAATTCTTGTTTATGGTTCGGTTATGATGTTGAAAGTCAGCGGATACGACGGATGCAAGTCTGCTGAACGTCTGCTCACCCCCCTCTCTCGCCCTCTCACATTTTCTATCACACACTCTCTCTCTCTCTCTCTCTCTGACTGTATTTCACTCTCTCCGTCTCTCTATGTCTGCCTTTCTATCTGCCTATCTCTCCGTCTGTCTCTTTTACTCTCTCGCACTGTCACGTTCTCTCTCTCTCTCTCTCTCTCTCTCTCTCTCTCTCTCTTAGACTCTCTCTCTCTCTCTCTCTCTAGACTTTCTCTCTCTTAGACTCTCTCCCTCTCTTAGACTCTGTCTCTTAGACTCTCTCTCTCTCTCTCTCTCTTAGACTCCCTCTATCTCTCTTAGTCTCTCTCTCTCCCTCTCTCTCTCTCTCTCTTAGACTCTCTCCCTCTATCTTCTCTTTCTCATGTCTACGTACCAAATACAGACAAGAACACCTCGACACATAAAAAGACAAACAACAACAAATTTTAACAAAATTTCCCCGTAAAGATCATTAACACCCAATTTGTCATCGATTTAACGCCAGATTTTGCCTCACTTCCGTTCTCTTTTACCTTACTTCCGCCTCTTTCTCATATTATCTCTATCACACTCAAATTTGTGCGAGTTAAGGTTGAACATATCTCTATCTTAAGCTATTAAGCTATTAATTTAAACCAGGGCTCTCCCACCACCAGGTCGAGAGTCATTTGGCACCACGCTGCACAGAAAGAATCAATTTTAAAATTTCATTTCTATTTTATTGGCCATCACAGTCTGTAGGCTGTTTTTGCACTATATATATGTATCATACGATGGATGCTCCCGTGGAAGACAGGATATGAGCGTTCAGCTTTTGCCGCACAGATTATTTGTTTATAGTGGTCAAATGTTCGTGCTGCATATTATTAGCTCGCTCTCTCTCAGCCAAGAGTCAACAGATGAGAACGACTGAATCTCAATATTGAAAGTAGTAGCGCTCAAATGATTTGAACTGCCACTCCGATGGAGGATCAAGCCAACGGGGTAAAGAATGGCTATAAGGGGAATCCAAGTGTTTGAGTAAGTTTGCTCTATAGAAAATATATATCTATATAGTCATACTTGATTGATAATCTTCTGAAAAATTTTGTGTCTGCCTTCGATTTTTGCATGTATACATTGTATATATATTTTGTACATTAAAACCCAAGGTTTTATCTGTTTATTTGAGTCCTTGTCTCCATGTACCCATATATAAACACACATCCCTCCCTCTATCTATCCACCCACCCATCCATCCATCCACCCATCCATCCATCCAATGAACAATGGAGATGGACTAGGGCAGCGTTTTTCAAACTGTGGCTCCAGACCCTTCAGTGGGTCACGAGATATGTAAAATGGGTCGCGATAAAATTGAAGGAAGGAAAAAAACATAAGCAGGTACGAAGTGAAGAATATAAGCCAGTGTTTTTCAAACTGTGGGCCCCAACCCTTCAGTGCGTCGTGAGATAAATAATATGGGTCACGACAAAAAGGAAGGAAAGAAAAAAAAAACGCAAGTGGGTACAAAGTGAAGAATATAAACCAGTGTTTTGCAAACTGTGGGCCCCAACCCTTCAGTGCGTCGTGAGATAAATAATATGGGTCGCGACAAAAAGGAAGGAAAGAAAAGAAACGCATCTGGGTACAAAGTGAAGAATATAAACCAGCGTTTTTCAAACTGTGGGCCCCAACCCTTCAGTGCGTCGTGAGATAAATAATATGGGTCACGACAAAAAGGAAGGGAAAAAAACGCATCTGGGTACAAAGTGAAGAATATAAACCAGCGTTTTTCAAACTGTGGGCCCCAACCCTTCAGTGCGTCGTGCAATAAATAAAATGGGTCGCGACAAAAAAGTTTGAAAAGCGCTGGAGTAAGGGACATTTCGTCGCTCTGGGGCAAAGTATAATATATCCTTAACTACGTAATTGCCTTGTTTATCTCTGATGAAGACCTTCCTATTCAGGCGCCTACTTTAGCTGTCATCAGCTTCAAACTGTGATGCTATAACGAAACGCCTTCTTTTGGCGGCTGCCTGAGTATCTGCGTGTATGTGCTTGTGTACGTGTGCGTGTGTGGGTGCGTGCGTCTGCATCTGTGTGTGTGCGTGTGTGTGTGTATGTATGCATGAGTGTGTGTATGTATGAGTGTATGTGTGTGTGTATGTGTACATACCTTTTTTTAATCTTTTCATTTGTATCAATCATTAGACTACGGTCATGCCGGGACACCATCTTGAATTTCTTTATGTGGAATGAATCGACCCCAGTAATTGTTTTTTTAAGCCTAGCACTTATTCTATCGGTGCCTTTTGACGAACCGCTTATAGGGACACAAACGCACCGAAACCAGTCCTCAAGCGGTGGTGGGGGTATAAACACAAACACAGATACACTCGCATAGATATACATACACACACACACAGTAAATCCAAAAAAGAAGAACAAACGCAAAAAAACACAACAACGCGATGACTTGGTACATGTAAAGTATTAGCAGACGCTCAGGGACGAAAGAAAGATGGCCTAACGTTTCGAGCAGTCGCTCTTCTTCGGAAACAGAGGAAAGTCCAATAGAAGGGATTACGGAGGAAGAAAATCGCCAACGATTCACATGTAGTTACATTTTATGTATATATACATACACACAAGGGGCTTCTTTCAGTTTCCATCTGCTAGATCTATTCACAAGTCATTGGTCAGCTAGAGGCTATAATAAAAGACACTTGCCGAAGGTGCCAAGCAGTAGCACTGAACCCGGAGCCATGTGGTTGGGAAGCAAGTTTTTACCGCACACACACTCACACACACGTGTAGACATCGAAGTGACTGTCAGCCCTTTCCATGCATAAGTTAAAACGTATGTTACTCCACTAAAAAAGTAATGGTGAATCCTTCAGTTTAATGATAAATCGGTTTATTGTTCGCTCAGTCGGTAGGTAGAGTACGGGACATTTCGTCGGGTGTAGTACTTTCTTTTATGGTGGTGCCCCAGCATGGCCACTGACTGAAACCAATAAAAGTATATAACTTGGCATAAAAACAAACATTAAACTAGAAAAGCACTCTGAGAGCGCAGACCTCCGCCGAGCAGCTCATTTCCACCTATATACACGCGTGCTGCAAATTGCCCAATTTCCCAAACCAACGCCTGCAAAAGCATAACCTCTTTGGCGGGGGTAAAAAAAAAATAACACAGCCATATGATTTTTAAAAAAAACCCTTTAAAAACAGGAATCATCTGAAGCAATTATAATACATGGTATTTGTTAGGGATAATCATCTAGGCATCGTTTTAATTCTGTGAAGTCACTTTCCTCCTTTATGTGCGTCTGGCACGATGTTGATGAGAGCTGGTCCAACTGAGGTGAAATAGTTCACTCATATATACATAAATACATGCATATATATATATACATACATATATATATATATATATATATATATATATGTATACACAAACACACACACACACACATGCATAAATACATACATATATATATATAAACATACATATACCTGTCACTCTTTCACCCACTCCTACTGTTTGTCAAGTTTGTCATACATACACACACACACATGCAAATATGTACGTACGTACATACATACATACTTACATACATATATACGTACATACATACACACTTACATTCTTACACACACATACATGCATACATACATTCATGCACACAAACTTACATATATATATATATATATTTATGCAAACATACGTACATACACACATACATACACACATGTACATACATATATAGACACATGCATACATACACACTTACATAGACACACATATACATACATACACACTTATATACACACATACACACATACATATATTCATGCATACATACACACTTACATACATACACACGTACATACACACTTACACACATACACACTTACATACACACACACATACACACACACATACATACATACATTTGAATGTGTATTCGTATACGGTAATAGGATTTCCGGTGTTGACAGAGAATCAGATGAGTTGGTTTTGTGTCTACTTCCTTGAAAGAAACAATAACGATTATTCCACCTAAATGCAACGGTTTAACATACGACATTATATTCTGTATAATAGGGAGATTTGAAGTCAATAACAGTGACGGCAGCAGCAGCAGCAGCAGCAGCAGCAGTAGTAGTAGTAGTAGTAGTAGTAGTAGTAGTAGTAGTAGTAGTAGTAGTGATGATTATTGATGATGAATAATAATAATTAAAAAGGGAAAAGAAAAATAAAGTTTTGATTCTGGCAAAATATATCTTTTATCTTTCGCTTGTTTTAGTCATTGGACTGCAGCCATGCTGGGGCATCGCCTTGAAGGGTTTTAGTTTTAAAAAAAATCTACCCAAGTACTTTGAGGTTTTTTTTTTTTTTTTTTAGAGTCTGGTTTTTATTCTATGGATTCTCTTTTGCCAAACCGTTAAGTTACAGGGACGTAAACAAGCCAACACCGATTATGAAACGGTGGTGGTGAGGGGAAACACACAGAAGAAACACCACACACACACACATGACAGTCTTCCGCACAGTTTCTACTTACCAAATCCTCTCACAAGTCTTTGGTCGGCTCAGGGCTATAGAAGGAGACACTTGCCCCAAAGGTGCCGTGGAGTGGGACCGAACCGAAGATCACATCGTTCAGAAGCAAGCTACTTAACCACACAGTGGCAAATAGTTTTCAATGAATGCTTCATTATAATATGCAGAGCATGGTTTTCCCACCTCGAGAGAATTCATTTGCATAAAGATTGTTCGGCTTTCCAACATCTTACAAGTAAGCTCTGTGTGACAGAAGAAGCTGGTTTCTTTCTTAATGCAGAAGGCGGCGAGCTGGCAGAACCGTTAGCACGCCGGGCGAAATGCTTTGCAGTATTTCGTCTGCCATTACGTTCTGAGTTCAAATTCCGCCGAGGTCGACTTTGCTTTTCATCCATTCGGGGTCGATAAATTAAGTACCAGTTACGCACTGGGGTCGATATAATCGTCTTAATTCCTTTGTCTGTCCTTGTTCGTCCTCTCTGTGTTTAGCCCCTTGTGGGTAGTAAAGAAATAAGAAATAGGTATTTCGTCTGCCGTTACGTTCTGAGTTCAAATTCTGCCGAGGTCGACTTTGTCTTTCATCCTTTCGGGGTCGATAAATTAAGTACCAGTTACGCACTGGGGTCGATATAATCGTCTTAATTCCTTTGTCTGTCCTTGTTCGTCCTCTCTGTGTTTAGCCCCTTGTGGGTAGTAAAGAAATAAGAAATAGGTATTTCGTCTGCCGTTACGTTCTGAGTTCAAACTCTGCCGAGGTCGACTTTGTCTTTCATCCTTTCGGGGTCGATAAATTAAGTACCAGTTACGCACTGGGGTCGATGTAATCGACTTAATCCTTTTATCTGTCCTTGCATGTCCCCTCTATGTTTAGCCCCTTGTGGGCAGTAAAGAAATAAGAAGCCGCACTCCTTAATGCAGCGTAGCTGCTGCTAACATCTGATCTTGGGGTTGTTGTTGAACATTGTAGAAGCTTCGACACACGGAAATACAAATTCTCTTGAAGTGGAATATCATATGTACACTAACAAAAATTATAGGAATTTGTGGTATGTATACACAAATCATCTTTGCTACATCCGGAAAGTCTAATTGTGTCATCATTAGCCAATCAGGTTTGCGCAGGTATAGGTAGTGTCAGGTTCGCAAGGAGTGTGTTGGCTGCTTCTGCTTTAACACGGAATCAGTATGATTGTACCAGAAGAAGGACCTGATGGAATTTGGAAAATTACAGGCGCAAGTATGGCTGTGTAATAAAGAAGCTCGCTTTGCAAACCACGTGGTTTCGGTTCCTGTTCCACAGCGCTGTAACTTAGGCAAGTGTCGTGTCTACAATATACCTGAGCCGGCCGACTAATACTTTGTGATTGAGTTTTGTAGACGGAAACTGTGCGGAAGCCCATCGTGTATATATATAATATATATATATATATATATATATATACATATATATGTATGTATAATATATAAATATTATATATATATATATATATATATATATATATATATATATTATATATATATATATATAATATATATATATATATATATATATATATTCATATAATAATATATATATATATATCTATATATATATAATATTATATATATATATATATATATATTATATTATATATATATATATATATATATATATATATAGATATATATATATATATATATATGGAGGCGCAATGGCCAGTGGTTAGGGCAGCGGACTCGCGGTCGTAGGATCGCGGTTCGATTCCCGACCGGGCTTTGTGAGTGTTTATGAGCGAAAACACCTAAAGCTCCACGAGGCTCCGCAGGGTGGGGTGGTGATCCCGGCTGTACTCTTTCACCACACACAACTTTCTCTCACTCGTACTTCCTGTTTCTGTTGTACCTGTATTTCAAAGGACCGGCCTTGTCACTCCTGTGTCACGCTGAATATCCCCGAGAACTACGTTAAGGTACACGTGTCTGTGGAGTGCTCAGCCACTTACACGTTAATTTCAGGAGCAGGCTGTTCCGTTGATCGGATCAACCGGAACCCTCGTCGTCGTAACAGATGGAGCGCCTCCATTCCATATATATATACATATGTACCCTCATTTATATATATATATATATATATATATCTTATCTTTTATCTTTCTTTTACTTGTTTCAGTCATTTGACTGCGGCCATGCTGGAGCACCGCCTTTAGTCGAGCAAATCGACCCCGGGACTTATTCTTTGTAAGCCCAGTACTTATTCTATCGGTCCCTTTTGCCGAACCGCTATATATATATATATACATACATATATACACACATATATATACATATATATACATATGTATAGATACATATATATATATATATATATATATATACCCTCATATATATATATATATAAACACTAATATGCATATACATATGTATGTAGATAGATAGATAGATATACATACATTTATGTACACATATATATGTATATATATGCATACATACATTCTCTGTGTGTGTGTTTGTTCCCCCCACATCTTAACAACCGTTGTTAGTTTGTTCACGTTCCTGTAACATATCGGTTCAGTTAAAGAGAACCGATAGAATAAGTGCTATATATTAAAAAAAATTATTCATAACTATTTGGTGGAGAGATTCGATTTATTTGGCTAAAACCCTTCAAGGCAGTGCCCCAGCATGGTCGCAGACCAATGACCGAAACAAATAAATGGTAAATGATAGTTAAACACTTGAGTCGATTCAAGAATTGTGTCTACTTATTGACTTGTAGCAATGGTTCTTAGAAGATCGTTGCAAAAACTGTGACAGCGTATTTGCAATACTATGATTCTGGTAGTTTTCCAGAAGTTTTTACGAAGACTATTTACTCTTTTATTCTTTTACTTGTTTCAGTCATTTGACTGCGGCCATGCTGGAGCACTGCCTTTTGTCGAGAAAATCGACCCCACCCCCCCAGGACTTATTCTTTGTAAGCCTTGTAGTTATTCTATTGGTCTCTTTTGCCGAACCGCTAAGTTACGGGGACGTAAACACACCAGCATCGGTTGTCAAGCGATGTTGGGGGGACAAACACAGACATACAAACCTATACACTCACACACACACACACACACACACATACACACACACATATATATATATATATATATACATATATACGACGGGCTTCTTTCAGTTTCCGTCTACTAAATCCACTCACAAGGCTTTGGTCGGCCCGAGGCTATAGTAGAAGACACTTGCCCAAGGTGCCACGCAGTGGGACTGAACCCGGAACCATGTGATACTTACCACGCAGCCACTCCTACGCCTATCTCTCAGTTCCTAACCAAATGATATTGTTTTATTGAATATTTTCATGTAAATTTTTCTCGTTTCTGCTCCTGGTTTGGCTTTGCCATTGCCTGGATGCAATATATTGTTTTTGAAATTGCTCAGATAATTGAACAGATGGATTCACATGTTGGCAGATAAGCGTGGTTTTGTTGTGTTTCTCTTGAAATCATCCTAAGTACTAAGGTCAATATTTTTATTCGATTAAAAACCGATCGAGGTGGTGCCACAGTATGGCTGCAACTCTTTGACAGCAACAAGCGTTTCTAGAATTGAGTCACCTTCCTGATATTAAACATTTGCACTAATGGCTCATTGTTTACAGCTCATTGGTGAAGGGTTTCATTGATACAAGGAGACTCAAGTAGAAGCATGTGATGGTGGTTGTCATTCTGCTTTTTGAAGCAAGCATTATGTTTATCTGTTTGTGTTTTCTCCTGGGAAACACAGGCATTTCCAGCACAACCGAAGCGGCTCCTTTGTTTATATTGACATCGTGTAATATCCTGTCCGGAACTTGTTGTGCTTTTAAGTGAGACATTGTGCATTCATCTCAAACAACTATTCTGCATCATCTTGGAGCCTCACTCATCCCAGTTCATTCGTTACTGTTTCATGTAGCATTTAAAAAAAATGTTTCATCATGTACAAAGGGAGCTTGAACGAAGAATAAGCTATCTTACATTTGGACAGAAAACCTTATTGTAATTCCATAAAAATCAACTGCAAATGCAATTTGTTGCTTTTGACGAATTTTTACCATCAATATATTGTTAAGAAATGTTTCCCCCGTTTCTTTAGGTTCATCAAAAGACATAAACTGCCTTTTTGAAATTGAATATTGACTCTGATGGATCATTGGATGCATGTTATTGGTGAAGGTTTTCAATGACATAAGGTTTCTAAAATGAAACTGTATGATGGAAGTTGTCACTCTGGTTTCACTTGACCTTAAAACAGTTAAACAATGTCAGGATGACCATCCATCCAAAAAACTGACTCGTTTTTAGCTATTATTTTATTTCCACTCTAAGCATAGAAAAATGTGACTTCAGAATTAGGCAATGCATGCCTAATACAAACAAGAATACAAACAGATGTAGGTTTCAAAGAGAGTATTTATTACAAAGCATTTTCTTCTATCGAGAAGTTTCTTTCCAAACGGACGCTTTTCTATCGCTGGCGTTGTTGTTTAGTCCTAGGTTGACTCAGATTGAGCAGACCTGTAACCAAGAGTATTCCATCTATGGCCACTCCATCTTTTTCCAATGGACAGGGAACATATCACAAGTCACATGTAGTACCGAAGTTTCAAATACACTGTCGTCGGGTCTTCCTTTTCTGTAGAAGACATATTTATCTTCTCTTTGAGTTCCTTTTATTAATTATCTGTAAGACTTATTAACGCATTTATTCTGTACCATGTAAGTACTTGTTTGATCCAGATGCAATTGCATGCATGAAGGAGGCCTATTGTCTGCCACACTGTGGTACACATGTTACATCTTATAGTGCCGAAGATATATTTTGTTATAAAGTGTATCATTTTCCTGGGCTTTTATGGCAAAACACTAACCAATAATTAATTCCTATAGGTCATCAGACTGCTCTTGAGAAAGTTTTTCATCCTCCTCTTTCCAAGCCAGATTACAGCAGATGATGAGACCTTACCATTCCATACGTTCTGACACACATTATGGCGTCCTGAGTTCATTCAATCATGTATGTTTTTTACGTGATGTGTGAGGCAAGAATGCGTAACTGACTCGTTCCCATGTCACTGTCATCGATGATGTGAGGGCGTGGCTTAGTGGTTAACGTGTTGCACTCACGATCTCGAGGTCGTAGTTTCAATTCCTGGCCGGGACTGATAGCTGCATTGTGTTCTTGAGCGAAACTCTTCATCTCACGTTGCCCTGTTAACACTTCAACACCTGACGTAAGATACACCTTGCATTTGAACAAGCAACGTTGATCTGATGGAGGGAGTGAACTAATGTACAACACAAGCCTTTGATCACTGTAAACAAGTCACTTGCGCAAGTTGTTCAAGAAATTGCACAACCATCTTTCTCGGACATCATCGATGACATAACATCCCTAAAATAAAAGAACAACTCCGCACGCATTTCTTTATTTTCTCTCATTTAAGTAAAACAATACATGTGCTTCCCTCGGGCTTTAGCCGTAAATACACAACATGAGGCGGGTTTTGAAATTTGATTTTGCAATTAAAGAATACGAGGAATAAGATGCATAGAGTTCATATTTTAATTTCTTTTTGTATCTATTACGAAGTTGTAAAAATTTTTGCTACAGGAAATCATATGCAACAGTATTTCATTATTTAACACGAGCACATGTACAAAAATACACCCACACACTCATATAATACATTTGTGTGTTTGTGTATACATATATGTATAATTTATATATTATATACGTCATATATAACATACATACAATGTATCTGCACCTTGGCTTACACATCGACAGCAAACTGTTAGTAAAAAAAAAAACTCTTGACATTGCTATAAGT
>NW_021825132.1:7500-17125 GCF_006345805.1 Octopus sinensis | reverse complement strand
GTGGCACCTTGGGCAAGTGTCTTCTACTCTTGCCTCGGGCTGACCAAAACCTTGTGAGTGGATTTGGTAGACGGAAACTGAAAAAGGCCCTTCGTATATATATCCAGAGAAGATTCACAAAGAAGATCGTCTCTTTGCAACAGCTCAGCTACTGGGAAAGGTTGAAACAGCTAAGACTCTACTCCCTGGAGAGAAGACGGGAGAGGTATGCAGTAATATATATCTGGAAGATCCTGGAAGGAATTGTGCCAAATTTTGGCATTGAAAGCTACACCAATGCCAGAACGGGACGACACTACATTGCTTACGAACCACATGGTTCCGTGTTCAGTCCCACTGCATGGCACCTTGAGCAAGTGTATTCTACTATAGCCTCGGGCCGACCAAAGTCTTGTGAGTGAATTTGGTGGACGGAAACTGAAAGAAGCCCATCGTATATATATAGGCATTGGAGTGGATGTGTGGTAAGTAGATTGCTTACGAATCACCTGGTGCTGGGTTCAGTCACACTGCGTGGCACCTTGGGTAAGTGTCTTCTACTCTCGCCTCGGGCTGACCAAAACCTTGTGAGTGGATTTGGTAGACGGAAACTGAAAAAGGCCCTTCGTATATATATCCAGAGAAGATTCACAAAGAAGATCATCTCTTTGCAACTGCTCAGCTACTGGGAAAGCTTGAAACAGCTAAGACTCTATTCTCTGGAGAGAAGACGGGAGAGGTATGCAGTAATAGATATCTGGAAGATCCTGGAAGGAATTGTGTCAAATTCTGGCATTGAAAGCTACACCAATGCTAGAACGGGACGGCACTGCGTAGTGCCAAAAATCCCAGCAATGCCATCACGCTTCAGGACCAGTTACTGCAACAGCCTGGGTTTTAAGGGCCCACAGCTTTTTAATATTTTCCCAAAGAGTCTGAGGAACTTGCACAAAGTAGATGTAGGGGTTTTTAAATCAAAGCTGGACCTCTTCCTGTCGAGAGTCCCAGACGATCCTACCTCACTGCAAGAGGTGCAAATGAGGGTAGCTATATCAAACTCCATTCTTCACCGAGTGCCACATATTAGAGGAGGTTCTTTGTAATAACAGTGTTGCACAAAACGGCGGTGCATCAGCATGGCCACAGCTCTGACCTGAAATAGAGGAAAAAAAATATATTTTTACACAAAGTAAATAATTTTTTTATTCAAAGTAAATAATTTTCCTGGAGAGAAGACGGGAGAGGTATGCAGTAATATATGTCTGGAAGATCCTGGAAGGAATTGTGCCAAATTCTGGCATTGAAAGCTACACCAATGCTAGAACGGGACGACACTGCGTCGTGCCAAAGATCCCAGCAATGCCATCACGCTTCAGGACCAGTTACTGAAACAGCCTCGGTTTTAAGGGCCCACAGCTTTTTAATATTCTCCCAAAGAGTCTGAGGAACTTGCACAAAGTAGATGTATGGGTTTTTAAATCAAAGCTGGACCTCTTCCTGTCGAGAGTCCCAGATGAACCTACCTTACGGCAAGATGTGAAAATGAGAGTAGCTATATCAAACTCCATTCTTCACCAAGTGTCACATATTAGAGGAGGTTCTTAGTAATAACAGTGTATCAAAAAAACCGCGGTGCATCAGCATAGCCGCAGCTCTAAGCTGAAAATAGAGGGAAAAGAATATGTATTTTTACACAAAGTAAATAATTTTTTCATTCAAAGTAAATAATTTTCCTGGAGAGAAGACGGGAGAGGTATGCATTAATATATATCTGGAAGATCCTGGAAGGAATTGTGGCAAATTCTGGCATTCAAAGCTACACCAATGCCAGAACGGGACGACACTGCATAGTTCCAAAGATCCCAGCAATGCCATCACGCTTCAGGACCAGTTACTGCAACAGCCTGGGTTTCAAGGGCCCACATCATCATCATCATCGTTTAGCTCCGTTCTCCATTCTAGCATGGGTTGGGCGCTTCGACAGGTGATCTGGGAAGCCAGAAGGCTGCACCAGGCTCCAGTCTGATCTGGCAGTGTTTCTATAGCTGGATGCCCTTCCTAACGCCAACCACTCCGTGAGTGTAGTGGGTGCTTTTTACGTGCCACCTGCACAGGTGCCAGGCGAGGCTGGCAACAGCCACGATCGGACTGGTGCATTTTACGTGCCACCTGCACGGAAGCCAGTCGAGGCGGCACTGGCATCGGCCACGATTCGGATGGTGCTTTTTACGTGCCACCGGCACGGAAGCCAGTCGAGGCGGCACTGGCATCGGCCACGATTCGGATGGTGCTTTTTACGTGCCACCGGCACGGAAGCCAGTCGAGGCGGCGCTGGCATCGTCCACCTTCAGATGGTGCTGTTTACGTGCCACCAGCTCAGGGATCACAACTGCAGTTTCCATTGATTTTGACGTTGGTGTACTTGACTCAATGGATCTCCTCACGCACAGGGTCGAAATGATGTTTCTTCACTTGCCACCTGCACAGGAGTCAGTCCAGCGGTCCTGGCAACTGCCGGGTGCCAGTCATAGGTTTTGTTCAAATTCGATTCAAATTTCGACTTCATAGCTTTTTAATATTCTCCCAAAGAGTCTGAGGAACTTGCACATGGTAGATGTAGGGTTTTTTAAATCAAGTTGGACCTCTTCCTGTCGAGAGTCCCAGATGAACCTACCTCACGGCAACAGGTGCAAATGAGGGTAGCTATATCAAACTCTATTCTTCACCAAGTGCCACATATTAGAGGAGGTTCTTCATAATAACAGTGTTGCAAAAAACGGCGGTGCATCAGCATGGCCACAGCTCTGACCTGAAACTAGAGGAAAAAATATATATTTTTACACAAAGTAAATAATTTTTTTATTCAAAGTAAATAATTTTTTTATTCAAAGTAAATAATTTTCCTGGAGAGAAGACGGGAGAGGTATGCAGTAATATATGTCTGGAAGATCCTGGAATGAATTGTGCCAAATTCTGGCATTGAAAGCTACACCAATGCTAGAACGGGACGACACTGCGTAGTGCCAAAGATCCCAGCAATGCCATCACGCTTCAGGACCAGCTTCTGAAACAGCCTCGGTTTCAAGGGCCCACAGCTTTTTAATATTCTCCCAAAGAGTGTGAGGAACTTGCACAAAGTAGATGTAGGGGTTTTTAAATCAAAGCTGGACCTCTTCCTGTCGAGAGTCCCAGATGAACCTACGTCACGCCAAAAGGTGCAAATGAGAGTATCTATATCAAACTCCATTCTTCACCAAGTGTCACATATTAGAGGAGGTTCTTAGTAATAACAGTGTAGCACGAAACGGCGGTGAATCAGAATGGCCGCAGCTCGGAGCTGAAAATAGAGGGAAAAGAATATGTATTTTTACACAAAGTAAATAATTTTTTTCTTTCGAAGTTTATAATTTTCCTGGAGAGAAGACGGGAGAGGTATGCAGTAATATATATCTGGCAGAACCTGGAAGGAATTGGGCCAAATTCTGGCCTTGAAAGCTACACCAATGCCAGAACGGGACGACACTGCATAATGCCAAAGATCCCAGCAATGCCATCACGCTTCAGGATCAGCTTCTGCAACAGCCTCGGTTTCAAGGGCCCACAGCTTTTTAATATTCTCCCAAAGAGTCTGAGGAACTTGCACAAAGTAGATGTAGGGGTTTTTAATCAAAGCTGGACCTCTTCCTGTCGAGAGTCCCAGATGAACCTACGTCACGCCAAAAGGTGCAAATGAGAGTAGCTATATCAAACTCCATTCTTCACCAAGTGTCCATATTAGAGGAGGTTCTTAGTAATAACAGTGTAGCACGAAACGGCGGTGAATCAGAATGGCCGCAGCTCGGAGCTGAAATTAGAGGGAAAAGAATATGTATTTTTACACAAAGTAAATAATTTTTTTCTTTCGAAGTTTATAATTTTCCTGGAGAGAAGACGGGAGAGGTATGCAGTAATATATATCTGGCAGATCCTGGAAGGAATTGGGCCAAATTCTGGCCTTGAAAGCTACACCAATGCCAGAACGGGACGACACTGCATAATGCCAAAGATCCCAGCAATGCCATCACGCTTCAGGATCAGCTTCTGCAACAGCCTCGGTTTCAAGGGCCCACAGTTTTTTTAATATTCTCCCAAAGAGTCTGAGGAACTTGCATAAAGTAGATGTAGGGGTTTTTAAATCAAAGCTGGAACTCTTCCTGTCGAGGGTCCCAGATGAACCTACCTCACGGCAAAAGGTACAAATGAGGGTAGCTATATCAAACTCCATTCTTCACCAAGTGTCACATATTAGAGGAGGTTCTTAGTAATAACAGTGTAGCACGAAACGGCGTGAATCAGAATGGCCACAGCTCTGAGCTGAAACTAGAGGGAAAAAAAAATATATATATGTTTACACAAAGTAAATAATTTTTTTATTCAATGTAAATAATTTTCCTGGAGAGAAGACGAGAGAGGTATGCAGTAATATATGTCTGGAAGATCCTGGAATGAATTGTGCCGAATTCTGGCATTGAAAGCTACACCAATGCTAGAACGGGACGACACTGCGTAGTGCCAAAGATCCCAGGAATGCCATCACGCTTCAGGACCAGTTACTGCAACAGCCTGGGTTTTAAATATTTTCCCAAAGAGTCTGAGGAACTTGCACAAAGTAGATGTAGGGGTTTTTAAATCAAAGCTGGACCTCTTCCTGTCGAGAGTCCCAGACGATCCTACCTCACGGCAAAAGGTGCAAATGAGGGTAGCTATATCAAACTCCATTCTTCACCGAGTGCCACATATTAGAGGAGGTTCTTTGTAATAACAGTGTTGCACAAAACGGCGGTGCATCAGCATGGCCACAGCTCTGAGCTGAAACTAGAGGAAAAAATATATATTTTTACACAAAGTAAATAATTTTTTTATTCAAAGTAAATAATTTTCCTGGAGAGAAGACGGGAGAGGTATGCAGTAATATATGTCTGGAAGATCCTGGAAGGAATTTTGCCAAATTCTGGCATTGAAAGCTACACCAATGCCAGAACGGGACGACACTGCATAGTTCCAAAGATCCCAGCAATACCATCATGCTTCAGGACCAGTTACTGCAACAGTCTGGGTTTCAAGGGCCCACAGCTTTTTAATATTCTCCTAAAGAGTCTGAGGAACCTGCACAAAGTAGATGTAGGGGTTTTTAAATCAAAACTGGACCTCTTCCTGTCAAGAGTCGCAGATGAACCTACCTCACGGCAAGAGGTGCAAATGAGGGTAGCTATATCAAACTCCATTCTTCACCAAGTGCCACATATTAGAGGAGGTTCTTAGTAATAACAGTGTTGCACAAAACGGCGGTGCATCAGCATGGCCACAGCTCTGACCTGAAACTAGAGGAAAAAAAAAATATTTTTACACAAAGTAAATAATTTTTTTATTCAAAGTAAATAATTTTCCTGGAGAGAAGACGGGAGAGGTATGCAGTAATATATGTCTGGAAGATCCTGGAAGGAATTGTGCCAAATTCTGGCATTGAAAGCTACACCAATGCCAGAACGGGACGGCACTGCATAGTGCAAAAAATCCCAGCAATGCCATCACGCTTCAGGACCAGCTTCTGCAAAAGCCTGGGTTTTTAAGGGCCCACAGCTTTTTAATATTCTCCTAAAGAGTCTGAGGAACTTGCACAAAGTAGATGTAGGGTTTTTTTAATCAAAGCTGGACCTCTTCCTGTCGAGGGTCCCAGATGAACCTACCTCACGGCAAGAGGTGCAAATGAGGGTAGCTATATCAAACTCCATTCTTCACCAAGTCCCACATATTAGAGGAGGCTCTTAGTAATAACAGTGTAGCACAAAACGGCGGTGCACCAGCATGGCCGCAGCTCTGAGCTAGAACTAGATAAACAAAAAGCTATTTTCGTTAATAGCAATGTTTCACTTTAGACTGAAATAATGAGTAAAACATATTTGTTGCATCCGACCCATGCATTCATTAAGGGACATAACTCTCACCTTTTACTTCCCGAAAATAATGGTTCTCTCCCTTGGTAAAACCTGGCTTTTCGGTATCTTTATCATACGCGCTAAAGGACTGCGACCCTGGAGATTGCGAATTTATGAAAATCAGCCGACACAAATTTTTCGTGGCTATACGAAAGTTACCATGTGTACGTTACAATTTCAGGATGGCTTGCTTACCAACCACATGGTTCCGGGTTCAGTCCCACTGCATGGCACCCTGGGCAAGTGTCTTCTACTATAGCCTCGGGCCGACCAAAGCCTTGTGAGTGGATTTGGTAGACGGAAACTGAAAGAAGCCCATCGTATATATATAGGCGTTGAAGTGGATGTGTGGTAAGTAGCTTGCTTACCAACCACATGGTTCCGGGTTCAGTCCCACTGCATGGCACCTTGGTCAAGTGTCTTCTACTATAGCCTCGGGCAGACCAAAGCCTTGTGTGTGGATTTGGTAGACGGAAACTGAAAGAAGCCCATCGTATATATATATAGGCGTTGAAGTGGATGTGTGGTAAGTAGCTTGCTTACCAACCACATGGTTCCGGGTTCAGTCCCACTGCATGGCACCTTGGTCAAGTGTCTTCTACTATAGCCTCGGGCCGACCAAACCTTGTGACTGGATTTGGTAGACGGAAAATGAAAGAAGCCCGTCGTATATATGTATATACATATATATGTGTGTGTGTGTGTATGTTTGTGTGTCTGTGTTTGTCCCAACCAACATCGCTTGACAACCGATGCTGGTGTGTTTACGTCTCCGTAACATAGCGGTTCGACAGAAGAGACTGATAGAATAAGTACTAGGCTTACAAAGAATAAGTTCTGGGGTCGATTAACTCGACTAAAGGCAGTGTTCCAGCATGGCCGCAGTCAAATGACTGAAACAAGTAAATGAGTACAGAGTAAAGAGTAAAGAGTAAAAGAGTAAAGGGTGAGGATTCTGCCTAAAAAAGTCCTTCACTCCAAGAAAATGGGCCGAACACGCATTAACACTGCCAGAACCTCGGACCCTACACTGCGACAATATTTTGCTGTTTCTATCACGGTTGCCCTCAGTAGCTGCCCAAACTCCTCTGCTTTTGTCTCACAAAAACCATAGCAACCTAGCTAAATAACATTAGCCACGCATAAATACACTCAGTTGTCTTCGGACAACATCTGTAGGCAGACCTTGCACAAAGTTGCAGAGTCGAAGCTGGGTGACGGGGACATAAACACACCAGCATCGGTTGTCAAGCGAGGTTCGGGTGACAAACACACATACACACACACACAACACACACACACACACACACACACAACACACACACACATATATATATATATATATATATATATATATATATATACATACATATATACGGCGGGCTTCTTTCAGTTTCCGTCTACCAAATCCACTCACAAGGCTTTGGTCGGCCCGAGTCTCTAGTAGATGACACTTGCTCAATGTGCAACGCAGTGGGACTGAACCCGGAGCCATGTGGTTGGTAAGCAAGCTACTTACCACATACCCACTCCAACGCCTATATATATATATATACGACGGGCTTCTTTCAGTTTCCGTCTACCAAATCCACTCACAAGGCTTTGGTCGGCCCGAGTCTCTAGTAGATGACACTTGCTCAATGTGCAACGCAGTGGGACTGAACCCGGAGCCATGTGGTTGGTAAGCAAGCTACTTACCACATACCCACTCCAACGCCTATATATATATATACGACGGGCTTCTTTCAGTTTCCGTCTACCAAATTCACTCACAAATCTTTGGTTTGCCCGAGGCTATAGTAGAAGACACTTGCCCAAGATGCCACACAGTGGGCCTGAACCCGGAACCATGTGGTTGGTAAGCAAGCTACTTACCACATACCCACTCCAACGCCTATATATATATATATATATACGACGGGCTTCTTTCAGTTTCCGTCTACCAAATTCACTCACAAATCTTTGGTTTGCCCGAGGCTATAGTAGAAGACACTTGCCCAAGGTGCCACACAGTGGGTCTGAACCCGGAACCATGTGGTTGGTAAGCAAGCTACTTACCACATACCCACTCCAACGCCTATATATATATATATATATATATACGACGGGCTTCTTTCAGTTTCCGTCTACCAAATCCACTCACAAGGCTTTGGTTTGCCCGAGGCTATAGTAGAAGACACTTGCCCAAGGTGCCACACAGTGAGTCTGAACCCGGAACCATGTGGTTGGTAAGCAAGCTACTTACCACATACCCACTCCAACGCCTATATATATATATACGATAGGCTTCTTTCAGTTTCCGTCTACCAAATTCACTCACAAGGCTCTGGTCCGCCCGAGGCTATAGTAGAAGACACTGGACCAAGGTCCCACACAGTGGGACTGAACCCGGACCATGTGGTTGGTAAGTAAGCTACTTACCACACAGCCACTCCTACGCCTATTTATATATACGACGGGCTTCTTTCAGTTTCCGTCTACCAAATCCACTCACAAGACTTTGGTCGGCCCGAGACTCTAGCAGATGACACTTGCCCAAGGTGTCATGCAGTGGGACTGAACCCGGAACCATGTGGTTGGTTAGCAAACCACTCCTGAATTTATAATTTGCACATGGTAACTTTCGTATGGACACGAAAAATTTGTGTCGGCTGATTTTCATAAATTCGCAATCTCCAGGGTCGCAGCCCTTTAGCACGTATGATAAAGATACAGAAAAAACCAGGGTTTTCAAAGGGAGAGAACCAGTATTTTCGGAAACTAAAAGATGAGAGTTATTTCCCATAGTGTACGCATGCGTCGGATGCGACAAATATATGTTACTCATTATTTAAGTCTAAAGCAGTGATTCCCAAGGTGGGGCGTACGCCCCACTGGTGGGGCCTGAGAAAATTCAGGTGGGGCGCGGGGCATAGACGTGGGCTGTGAAAATATTTGTACATGACGAGCGGTCATCGCGGGCACAACCTTAGATTCCGTCTTTCCTTTGAAGCCTCCACATCGGAAACTCTCGCACCCCAGCGAGACAAAGAAGATCCCGCACTGAGCAATAAACTTACTATTCAGATAAGCCAATCAATTGCCTCAATTAGTTTGCCTCAATTAGTCTTTTGTTAGCCCTATTGAAAATGAGCAAACCAAACAAGAAGAAGACTCGTCAATACGCGGTGGAGTTTTGGAAGTTTGGATTCATTCCTGATGAGCATGATGAGCGTAAACCGTTTTGCTTATTATGTAATCAGACGATGAGCAATGAGTCAATGAAGGCAGGTAGGCTGGAAGCGCACTTAAAGGTAAGATATCCTAATAATTCTAATTTAGATTTGGAATACTTCAAATCATTGAAAGAAAAATTTAAAAACCGAACAAAACTCACTTCACTATTTCATGCAAAACAAGCGCCTCATACTCGTGCCCTTGAAGCCAGCTACGAAATCTCCTTGCTTATAGCAAAACATGGAAAGAATCACACTATTGGAGAGCAACTGATTAAACCTGCTATCTCAATATTCTTAAAAACTGTATTACAAAAAGATGATGGAGATATCAGGACTATGCCACTCAGTAATAACACTGTCTCGAACAGAATAGATGAAATGGGGCAAGATGTTGAAAGCCAGCTCATTGAGAAATTAAAATTGCGTAAGTTTTCATTACAAATGGACGAATCC
>NW_021825131.1:12500-16552 GCF_006345805.1 Octopus sinensis | reverse complement strand
TAATAATAATAATAATAATAATAATAATAATAATAATAATATAGCTTATATTATATTATATTATCATATAATGGCTAATATAATTTGATATAATTTGCTGTAATGTTCACAAGATTTATCCCAGGGCAATCCTATCAACGTTTATTAGCATCACCGTTTCAATATTGCAAACAGCCGACACTTTGCTGAGTAATTCTAAAATTTAATTTATAGGGTGGAATTATTTAGATTTTAGGTACAGGTAATGGTTGTGTGGTTAAGGAGCTCGCTTAGCAACCATGTGGTTTTGGGTTCTGTCCCTCTTCGCAGCAACCGAGGCAAGTGTCTTCTACTAAAGCCCCCGGGGCCTGTTACTGTCAGGTGGGTGAATTTGGTTGACGGAAACTGAGTGGAAACCCGTCGTTTCTATATACAAATATGTGTGTGTATATACGTGGGTATATGTGTATGTCTGCGTGTGTGTGTGTGTGTATGTATTTGTGTGTGTCGTTGTCTCTGTGTTTGTTTACATACTGGTTGAGAACCGGTGTCAGTTTGTTTACGTTGGCGTAAACTAGCGGTTCGGTAAAAAGAAACCGATGGCAGAATTACGAAATATATGACAAAAGAGCGGGGGTTATTTTTTTTCGTCTAAAGCCCTTTAAGATCTTGCAAACCAAATCCAAATACGAAATATATAAGTATATGTTTATTCATAATTGAATACATACATACATACATACATACATACATACATACATACATACATACATACATACATACATACATATGTATATATTTATATCTATATGTCTATGTATATATATATATATTTATATCTATATGTCTATGTATGTATATATATATATATATATATATATATATTACAAAGTGAGATAGGGGTTGTGAGTGTAACCCACATTTATCCAATATACTGCCAGTAAAGTACCCAGAAAGGCTAATACTTTATAATCTCTGACGAGGCCTTGAGATATATATATAAGTAACTCATTTATAACCGAATATTACCTTAATACATCTGACTAATATGAGCATAATATGATACTCTTATCTACAGGCTGAAAAAGCTGTAAGATCCATTTTATATTTATATGTATTGTTCTTATGGTATTATCTTACTCATTGATGTGTACTGTTTTATTCTGTATTATTATGTTTGATCTGGATGTTCCTAAATAATTAGTTAATAAAGTATATGAATTGGTATTATCTAGTAGTTAGTTAGTTAGTTAGTTAATTTGGCTCAAAAGCAAATAGCAAGGCCATGTAGTAGTTGATGATTGATAGAAATCTATACCTCCATTTTCTTATTATATATATATATGTGTATGTGTATATACATAATCAAAATAAGCAATAAGGATATCCAAGGTAGTGTGGTACAATCGTTTCATGCAACATCATTTTATTTATTAATGTAAGTATAACATCAGTTTTAAAATGCAGAGCAATCTTCAGCCACATATAGAATTTTTTAATTAAACAGACAATGCACATTTTTATACTCATTTTTATACTGATAAAAAGTCTGCAGATGGAGAAGGACCTTCTACGACCATGTTCTTAAAGATGAAATCAACCTCTCCCGTCTATATATCTACCCTCTTTGCAATGTTGGCACCGGAATCATCGTCACTCAACGTCGGAGATCCAGGATGCTTCTTTTAGCTTTTCTTTTTTAGTTGTTTCAGGCGTTGGGTTGCGGTCATGCTGGGGCACAGCTTCGAAGATTATTAGTCGAATAAATCAAACAGGGTTTGATTTAAGATCGGCGCTTATTCTATCGGTCTCTTTTAATGAACCGCCAAGTTACAGGGACGTAAACAAAAAAACACCGGTTGTGAAGCGGTGGCATGAAGTGACAAACACATGCACAACGAGGCACACTCACCCACACCCGCTCATGTGTGTGTATGTGTGTGTGTGTGTGTTTGTGAGTGTGTGTGTGTGGTGTGGTGTGACGTACTTCCACACGATTTCCGTCCGCCAGATCTACTCACAGGGCATTGGTCTGCCCGTTGCAATATCTATTTCTTTACTACCCACAAGGGACTAAACACAGAGGGGACAAACAAGGACAGACAACGGATCAAGTCGATTATATCGACCCCAGTGCGTAACTGGTACTTATTTAATCGACTCCGAAAGGATGAAAGGCAAAGTCGACCTCGGCGGAATTTGAACTCACAACGTAACGGCAGACGAAATACCTATTTCTTTATTACCCACAAGGGGCTAAACATAGAGGGGACAAACAAGGACAGACATAGGTATTAAATCGATTATATCGACCCCCAGTGCGTAACTGGTACTTAATTTATCGACCCCGAAATGAAAGGCAAAGTCGACCTCGGCGGAATTTGAACTCAACGTAACGGCAGACGAAATACCTATTTCTTTATTACCCACAAGGGGCTAAACATAGAGGAGACAAACATGGACAGACATAGGTATTAAGTCGATTACATCGACTCCAGTGCGTAACTGGTACTTATTTAATCGACCCCGAAAGGATGAAAGGTAATGTCGACCTCGGCGGAATTTGAACTCAGAACGTAGCGGCAGACGAAATACCTATTTCTTTATTACCCACAAGGGGCTAAACATAGAGGGGACAAACAAGGACAGACATAAGTATTAAATTGATTATATGTACCAGTTACACACTGGTGTGTAACTGGTACTTAATTTATCGACCCCGAAATGATGAAAAGCAAAGTCGACCTCAGTGGAATTTGAACTCAGAACGTAACGGCAGACGAAATACCGCTAAGCATTTCGCCCGGCGTGCTAACGGTTCTGCCAGCTCGCCGCAGAGGCCACTTGCCCAAGTTTCCTCACAGAGGGATTGAAACCGAGACCACGTGTTTGCCAAGGGAGCTTCTTGCCTGCAGCAAAATGAAGTAAATTTAATTGCGTCGGTGTGTTAACAGTTCACACCGAGACGCGAACGCATCTGTGCTGCCAAAGGATTGTCGTTGGTGCTTGTTTGCAGTGAGTGCGCCGTTTGGCGCGGGACTTGCTGCTACCGTCTACCAATCCTTAACTCCCCCCTCTCACTCTCTCACCGACCTTGATGATGACAACCCCCCCACCGCAGCTGCCACTACCACCACCACCATCACCACTGCTAATACTCCAACCCAACACTGCAGCTGCACCACAGATTTCTTCATACATTTCACTGCACAGAAAACTCTGCACGCATCGTACAACCTCGCACCTGACATTGTGCTACGACCCTCTCCACCCGGGTTTTCTCGGTCGCTGCCTCCCCCTCTCTCTCTCTAACCCGCTATTTACCCTCTCTCTTTGTCTCTCCCTTCTATCTGCCTATTTTCTGTCTATCTCACTTCCCCTCTTTCCTTGTTTCTCTCTATCTGACTGTCTGTCTTTATCTCTCTCTTTTCTTAGTCTCTCTCTTTACTTAGTTTCTCTCTCTCTCTCTCTTTCTCTCTTTTCTTAGTTTCTCTTTCTCTTTCTTTCACTCTTGTCTTCGTTTCTCTCTCTCTCTCTCTTTCTCTCTTTTCTTAGCTTTTCTCTCTCTCTCTTTCTCTCTTTTCTTAGTCTCTCTCTCTCTCTCGCTCCCCAGTCTGTGCTTATATTTCTCTCCCTGTTTGTATCAATATCTCTCTCTCTCTCTCTCTCTCTCTCTCTCTCTCTCTCTATGTCTCTTTCTCTATCTCTCTCTATGTCATTCAGTCTCTCTCTTTCTCTCTATGGCAGTCTCTCTCTCTCTCTCTCATTCTCCCGCATTCACTTCCGACTCCGTCTTCTTCTTTCTCTTCCTCTCCCTCTCTCTCTATGTCACTCAGTCACTCTCATTATTATTCACTCTCTCTCTCTCTCTCTCTCTCTTTCTCCCTATGTCAATTTTCTTCTTACTCCCTCTAATCCCGTCTCCCTCTCCCTCCCTCCCATTCAGTCTCCCTCCCCCTCTTGATCTCCCCTCACCGACTCTGTACACCTCCCACTACTCCCACCCATCCCACTATCTCCCACTCTCTTTCACTCCCACCTCTCACCACACCCAAATCTTCACCCTCCTACTC
>NW_021825131.1:0-7500 GCF_006345805.1 Octopus sinensis | reverse complement strand
AAGGATCAATCTTGTCTTCATTATCGAAAATAATCGATGAACGAAGATTTAAAGAGAACGATTTATTAGCGAAATGAATGTCGTGTGTTGAGACATTGCTAATTAGATGTAAGAACCACGTGTGGGAGGGATTATACGCAAATGTGTAGATTTACTGGTAGATATAGTGTATATATATACACACGTACGCTTCTATACGCATGTGAGTTTGTGTGTATTCATATCGTGTAGACCTAAAACACGATGCAATTATGTGTGTATGTATGTATGTATGTATGTATGTATGTATGTATGTATGTATGTATGTATGTATGTATGTATGTCGTTGTTCAGTTTCAATTCAAGATTACTTGCCAATAGAGAATGAACCGGTTTCTAACCTAGATCCAAGGCTCCTTCATTGGAATTTCAACACCAACAACAGGATATTTTTGTATGTATAAATGTATTTGTGTATGTATGCGTGTGTGTATGTGTGTATATATGTAGTTATGTATGTATGTATGTATGTATGTATGTATGTGTGTATGTATGTATGTATGTATGTATGTATGTATGTATGTATGTATGTGTGTATGCATGTATGTATGTATGTATGTAT
Source organism: Octopus sinensis (assembly GCF_006345805.1). Classification (NCBI taxonomy): domain Eukaryota; kingdom Metazoa; phylum Mollusca; class Cephalopoda; order Octopoda; family Octopodidae; genus Octopus; species Octopus sinensis. The sequence goes on along the minus strand of NW_021825131.1, from coordinate 6,899 downwards.
GTATGTTTATATGTATGCATGCATGTATGCATGTATGCAGTATGTATGATGTATGTATGTATGTATGTATGTATGTATGTAGGTATGTATGTATGTATGTATGTATGTATGTAGGTATATATGTATGTATGTATGTATGTTTATATGTATGTATGCATGCATGTATGCATGTATGTATGTATGTATGTATGTATGCATGTATGTATGTCTGTAGTGTATGTGTGTATATGCATGTATGTATGTATGTATGTATGTATGAATGTATGTTTGTATGTATGTATGTATGTATGTATGTATGTATGTATGTATGTATGTATTGCATGTATGTATGTATGTATGTATGTATGTATGTATGTATGTATGAATGTATGTATATATATGTATGAATGTATATATATGTATGTATGTAGTAATGTATGTATGTATGTATGTATGTATGTATGTATGTATGTATGTATGTATGCATGTATGTATGTATGTATGTATGCATAAGTGCAGACTTATATGTTTTGTTTTGTGTATATATTCCCATGCCTATAGTTACATATCTAGACATGCTCATATATATATATTTAAATGATAAACTTCTGGAAAGTTTTACAGATTTTTACAGTTCCAGTGACGTCACACTGCTAGATTCTTCCAACATAATATAGCAAGACAAATAAAGCATAATGCAACGTGTCACGTGGGAGGACTGTGACTGGAAACGAAGTTGATTATGCTTGTGTGTGATGGATCAAGGCCAGCCCAGGGTTAAACCACCACCACCGTCGCCGTCACCGCGAAAATCCAAAAATACCCTTATTTATCAGCACCAACGTAATTACTGCTACGACCCAAACCAACACTACTACCACCACCACCACCACCACCACCACCACCACCACCACCACCACCACCACCATCATCACCACCGTCACCACCGTCACCACCGTCACCATCATCATCGCAACCATGTGATGATGAGCAGCAGCACTGTCATCACGAAACTCACCACCACCACCACCACAACCGCCACTACCACCATCACCACCACTGCCACCGCCGCCGCCACCACCACCACCACCACCACCGTTCTACTCAATTACAATCCTAATTAATTGATGTCCTCCCTAATTTAGTTATGACACATCAACTATCTGACAGTCATTGACCTCATTTATCGTCGTTCATTTGTTGTTGTTGTTCTTCTTCTTCTTCCTCTTCTTCTTCTTCTTCTTCTTCTTCTTCTTCTTCTTCTCCTCCTTCTTTCTTTCTTTCTTCTTCTTCTTCATCTTCTTCTTCTTCTTTTCTTCTTCTCTCCTTCTTCTTTCTTTCTTCTTTCTTCTTAATTCTTCTTCTCTCTTCTATCTTTGCCTCATCTTCTTCTTCTCTTCTTCTTCTTCTCTTCTTCTTCTGATTCATCTTCTTATTCTTCTTCTTATTCTTATTAATATTCTTCTTCTTCTTCTTCTTCTTCTTCATCTCCTTCATCTTCTTCCTCTCCTTCATCTTCTTCCTCTTCTTCTTCTTCTTCATCTTCTCCATCCTCCTCCTCTCTTCCTCTTCTTCTTCTCCCTCCTCCTTCTTCTCCATCAATAACGAGCCCTGATAATCTTAAATAAATCTCCCTATATGTTTACAATCGTCTCAGCTATTATCGACACCTTAAAAAAACGCTCGCTTTTCAAATCATGAGAAATCAGGTTTGATTCCTTTTCACGGTTTGTTTGGAAATTATCGTTGACCGTAATCTCCTGCTTAACAACCCAGCTGATTGGATAAAAAGAAGGTTGATAAAAGTGGTGTAAACCCGATCGATAAACTTTAATAAACTTTTTCAACCGGAACGTCACGGTGAGTCTGTCTCAGTATAGAGAATATAACATTGAAACTATGACAAAATATTCACCGACTAATAGTATTTACAATTATTTACAATTATTTGAACAAGCAGAAAGAAATGACTCGGGGTATGTTTCAGTGTTATTAAGACCTTATCAGCAAAAACATATTTGTTGAGTAATTATTACTTTAGAGGATATGCTTGCTAAGAAACGTATGTAGACTAGATTTTATCTGCTTCATTGTTTCAATTTGGATTTTCATTTGCATTCATAGCAACCCTAGTTTCTGACCGTGAACTATAAAATAACATTTTTCGGATTATATGGCGAAAACCTAAAACCTTCTAGGACAGTAATCTATTATTGTTCCTGAAAGATGTTTTGTGTAACTTCTACGGATTTCTCGAAGCTTACTAACTTCCTACACCTTGATCCTTGGATCTTACATTTACATATCATTACATATAGGGTGCGTAAGATAATAACAGATAATAACTTTATCGATAAAAATGAACCTTTGTTCTCATCTTGTTTGTTGTTAATACAACGTTTCGGCTGATATACCCTCCAGCCTTCAGAGTGTCTTGGGGAAATTTTGAACCTGGGGACATTTCGAACCTTCTTTTCTATAATGTTATTCAATAAATCCAACCACAGCTTCAATAACTACTTCTGTATGAGATCTAAATCATCTACATGCTCGAATCCAGTGGTCCTGGTTTATTTTGGACATTATTCTGATTATGGCCACTTTCAAAGAATTTTTGGTGTTATGGGCTGTTCATTGACCTCTCTCTCAACAACGCTCCACATGTAATAGTCCAATGGATTGAGATCTGTGGAATTGGGGGGTAAAATGTTAGGGGTTATGTGATCATGAAAATTTCCAGCCATCCATTGCTGTGTTACTAGAGCCATGTGTGATAGTGCAGAGTCTTACTGAAACACATATGGCCTTCCATTGCATACACTGTCTATCCAGGGCTTAATTATTTCCTGGACCTCAATGTAGGCAGCAGAGTTAACTCTAAGGCCTTGTGGAAAGAAGTAAGGAGGCATCATATGTCCTTCATTGCTGACAACCCCTAAAGCCATGAGATTCGCAGGAAATTTTGTATGCATAACACTTGGAACTTCAGAAGGGTCTGCACATAACTATCAGTCATTTCTTCTGTTAACATTTTGATCTTATCGAAGATTTTCTCGTTTCCGAATATACTTCGGTTAAATTTACAATTTAAAAATAGGACAAAATCTTTATAAGAATTTATCAAGTAGTTAGCATGAAAAACCTCATAAGGAAAAAATCCATTAATTTTTCTCTTAAATATATTTATTTATATTGAGGGCATTACTATACATAAATGCCACACGCTTGGAGGGACTCTTAAAGTCAAAACAACCAAAATAACTAAACACATTGTACCGAATACGAGAGAATGCAACTCTCGAAGCGAGCCTTTTAAGAACAGAATTAATAGTAATGGAAAGACAGCAAAAGAATGAATGAGACCTCGATATTATGTAAATAGAGGAATTTATCTATAAATCTTTATATATAAAAGTGAAGTTGTGTGTCTGTCTCCTACGATTTAGATTCTAACTACTCCCACATTTTGCGATGCAGTTTAACCAAAACCGGGTATTTATAGTCGTGATTCATTATCGAGGCCCTTCTGGGGTATAAGCGCCGTCTACGATGAGGTCTACGATTAAAAAAAAATTTACCATCTTTTTTTCCATTTTAATGCATTTTTTCGCTATTATATAAGGGAAGTAACTCTCTAAAATGTCTACGATGAGTAAACGATTTAAAAAAAAATTTACCATAATTTTTTCCATTTTTAATGCATTTTTTTGCTATTTTTTGGCTATAAACTCTCTAAAAATGCTTATATAGTTATTTCCCTTACAAACCGGAGCAACGCCGGGCGATATGCTAGTATAATATATAACAATTATTCGGTTGCCATAATGAGACTCCGAGGTTCGGATGTCGGGGAGGAAAACTGCCCGGCACCTTCGTCAGTTATCGATTAACTGACGAGATGCCGGAGCTGTTTTTCGCTCCGACATCGAAACTCGGAGTCTCATTATGGCAACGAATAATTGTCACAGTTGTCACATATTATATCACAGAATACAATATATATATATATATATCCTAAAATCCTTAAAAATGTTTAGCCCGAAGCCGCGGCCATGCTGGGGGCACATACTACATACATATATGTAGGTATGGTATATTATATATATATATAGATATATATATATAATATATATTATATATCTATATATCTATATATATATATATATATATGATATATTATATAATGTGTGTATCTGTGTGTACCTTATTGTAGATGAGGTGATGAGAACAAGTCTACCCTGACACTTATAGTCAATGTTTTTTGTCTTCATCCGTTTGCGTTATTTACACTTCCATTTTCTTCCCCTTCCGTCTCAACCGATGTCCTTTCTTATTCAGAAAAGCAAGAGTTGGTTCTTCAGAGAGTATATTAAAAGTCAGCGAAGACACGACGGCATCACAGAATGATTATGGAAGCGCTTATAACGGTTTACTGACTCATTTAACAATAGCGCGATAATATGGCGTCTTTATCAGCAACATCGCTTTATGGGGGTCGACAGCAGCGACTCATAACGAAAGCGAAGGTTGGGGGGGAACGGACGAAAGGGGGGCAATTGTAGGGAAGTGGCGGATGGGGTGCGAACGAGCGAACGAATGAACGAACGAACGAACAAGAGGACGGTTGGTCGGTCGGTCGGTCGGTCGGTCGGTCAGGCGAGTGGGTGGGCGAGCAAGGGGGGAAACAGGCGGGCGGGCTTTCGGGCGGGCGGGCGGCGTGCCATTGGTGGGGGAAGGGCACGTCGGAATATATTGAAACAAAAACTATAATAAAAGATGTATAAAGAAATAAAGAGGGAAAATACTTAAGGATTTTGGTGATGGAAAAGGCAGGCATTTAAACGGGGAAGGGGTCGTGGTGGTGGGGGTGGGGGGGAGAAAGGAAGGGGTTGGGAAGGGCTAAGGATTAAAGGGGGGGGGGCGTGATGCGGTGGTGGTGGTGGTGGTGGTGGTGGTGGTGGTGTGTTTGTCGCCATAATATGTTCGTTGTCAAGAGAAGAAAAGAAGGATAGTGTAAAGAAAATAAAAAGTTGATAGTTTTATCGAGGGCGGGGGGGTGGGGGGAAGACGGGGGGGACGGGGGGGGGGGGCCGTGCAGCCGTTTAGCGTCTTCCCAAAATATATATGTGCCGCCCCCTCCTCTCCTCGACGTCATCACGATACAGCCGCCGCCACCACCACCACCACCGCCACTACATCCACCGCCACTACTACCACCACCACTACTACCACCGCCACTACTACCAACGCTACTACTACCAACGCCACTACTACCACCGCCACTACTACCAACGCCACTACCACCACCACCACCACCACTACTACTACTACAACCGTCACTACTACCACCGCCACTACTACCACCGCCACTACTACCACCGCCACTACTACCACCGCCACTACTACCACCACCACTACCACCACCGCTACTACTACCACCACCACCACCACCATCACCGCCACAACTAACAACGCCACTACTACCACCACCACCACCGCTACTACTACTACAACCGCCACTACTACAACCGCCACTACTACCACCGCCACTACTACCACCACCACCACCACCACCGCCGCCGCCTGCAGCACCACCACCACTACCGCCACCACCGCCAATACCACCACTACCACCAACAACACCAACATCACCGCTGCCGCCGCCGCCGCCACCGCTACCAACACCACCATCACCGCCACCACCATCACAACCATAACCACCACCACCACCACATCTACCGCCAACACTACCACTACTGCCACAACTACCACTACCACCACAACCACCACCACCGTCACTGCCAACTCCTCCAACACCACCACCACCACTACCACCACCAACATCGCCATTACCGACAACAGCAATAACAACGACGACCGCGATTATAATACAAACTGTGATATGATGGAGGAGAGGGAGAGGATAAAATGACAGAGGGGAAGGGGAAGAGGAGAAGGAGAGGAATGAAGGGAGGAGGAGGAGGTAATGGAGGAGAAGGAGAAGAGGAAGGAGAGGAAGGAGAGAAGTGTACGAGAAGAAGAGGAAGTAGAAGAGGAAGGAAAGGATGAAGAAGAAGAGAAAAAGAAAAGGGGATGGGAGGAAGAGGAAAAGAAAAAGAAGTAGAAGAGGAAGGAGAGGAAGGAGAAGAAGGAAGAAGGAGAAGAAAGAGGAAGGAGAAAGAAAAGGAAGAGGCGAAGAAGCAGAAGGGGAGGAGAAGAAGAAAAAGTAGGATATCACAGGTACTATCTCATCTACTATTAGAATCTGCCCACCACCACTACCACCACCAACACCACGATCACCACCACCATCACCCATCACCACCACCAACACCAACACCATCACCACCACCAACACCACCAATAACACCACGATCACCACCACCACCACGATCACCACCACCACGATCACCACAACCACCACCACCCCACCACCACAACCACCACCACATCACCACCACCACACGATCACCGACCCACCACGATCACCAACCACCACCACCACCACCACAACACCACCACCAACCACTAACACCACCACACCACTAACACCCACCACCATCACCACCACCACCACACACCACTACACCACCACCATCACCACCACCAACACCCATCCCACCTCAACCACCCATCACGACGACCACCACCACCACTAACCCACCACCACCACTAACACAAAACCTTCACCACCACCATCACCACCACCACTACCACCACCATCACCACCACTACTACTACCACCACCACCATCACCACCACTACTACTACTACTACCACCACCACCACCACCACCACTACTACTACTACTACCACCACCAACACCACCCCACCACCACCACCACCCATCACGACGACCACCACTACCACCACCACTACCACCACCACCACTACCACCACCACTACCACCACTATCACCA
>NW_021825130.1:0-16580 GCF_006345805.1 Octopus sinensis | reverse complement strand
TGGTTCCCAAAGCATCAAGTGCCGAAAATGAACTTTCTTATTTTCCATTTTAGAGGGTTACAAAATTAACACAGGTTATAGGAACATAAACCTTCTTCCACAAAAAGATAGCTTAAACTGTGCTCTAAATGGAGGTGTAGTCAAATTCTATTTTATGGACTCAACCATGTTGTAAAATAAGTCGAAAGGTAAGCTACTATAAATCGGCACGAACTTTCCGGACAACCCAATAGATTTTTTTAACTTCAAAAAATGTATGATCTAATATCTCATTTTCAGAACAAACAGGAGTTACGAGTGAGAAGGTTTACGTTGATGGATATGGAAAATATTGCAAAATTCCGGGTTCCTTTGAGTACCACCTCGTATATACATATAATTTTATATATCATATCTTATATATACATGTAACAGAAAATGAGATGACAAGGAAATAAACAATTATCCTATGAACTTCATTAGCTTACAGCCGTTTCTGCTATAAGATGCAGCAGACTTATAGCTGAGTGCCTGAGTAACACCTTATAGCTTCATCGGATCCACAAATATGATGTACAATTTATTTGGGAAAAGAATTACATTTATGCTTATCTATGGGGAAAAGCATTAACAATGGGAAAGTAAACATGCATATATATATATATATATATACATATGGAAAAACGCAGATATCTGCAAGAACGTCAGCGTAGTCTGTCGCTTACAAAACGTAATTTCCAAACTAGATACTGAGCGCTCAACCGAAATCGAGTATGTATAAAGTTCTACAAATTATATTTAGGTGTATTTTTCAAACGTCTTCACTTTGGCGCGCTGAGACCGGAAATCACTCTGCAGTTAATAAATTTCAGCAGCCAATTTACCGGTTAGAGATATCTGCGTGTTTGCATACGTCAATATTAACAAGTGAAACCATCGGTACGTAGGTAATCGTTTTTTATTTCGTATATTTTCATTTGTCTTGCTCATCTTTACATTTTGGCGTTTTGCTGAGATTTTTCTTGGGAACACAATCTTCGTGGTAATGGCGATTTGACGTCTATGTTTAGCATATCAGGTGTCCACTTTAGTGGTCATTCCTCTTAATTTTGTATGTAACACAATTTTTAATCTTCGTATTTTTAAAATATGCTAAGCCACTGGTTTTAATTGATTAACATCAATTCTACCCTATATATAATATATATATATATATATATATATATATTATATATATATATATACATACAGTATATATGCGTTTGGAGATTTATTAATGCTTATATATATATATTATATATATATATATATATATATATATGTGTGTGTGTGGAGGCGCAATGGCCCAGTGGTTCGGGCAGCGGACTCACGGTCGTACGATCGCGGTTTCGATTCCCAGACTGGGCGTTGTGAGTGTTTATTGAGCGAAAACACCTAAAGCTCCACGAGGCTCTGGCAGGGGTGGTGGCGATCCCTGCTGTACTCTTTCGCCACAACTTTCTCTCACTCTTTCTTCTATTGGCCTGCTCGCTTAGCCAGCGGAGTGGCGTCATTTGAAGGCTAAAACAATGCGAATGCATTGTGACCAGCGATGTGTAACAACATCTGATGGTCTGGTCGGTCACGTTATCACGTGATATATATATATATCCAGATTGAGGGAATGGAGCTGTTAAAAACCCAACCTATATATGTTTCCTAACTAGCAGATCCTTGGAAGTAATAATTACGGAAGGAAGGGTATTTCACTAGCAACTTATCAAACCGAAGATACTTTAGTTATATTACCGTTAAGGAATCTCAGTTTAACTCGCCGGAGAAATAATTTAAAATTTTCAATTAAATTAAATTAAATTTAATTTAATTTTTAAATTATATCTTCGGTGAGTTAACTTGGGGTTCCTTAACAACAATGAAACCTTCATATAACTAAGGTATCTTCGGCCAGATGAGTAGCTAGCGGAGTCCTCCTCGTTGAGTAATTATCACTTCCGAGGGTCTGCTGGTTACGAAACATGTGTAGCGTAGATTTTACCTTCTCTATTCCTTAAATTTAGGATTTTGTTCTCATTCATAGTAAACCTAGTTGCTAACCGTGAACTATAAAAACAAACTCTTTTCAGCGAATTGAACTTCGATATGGAAACGCCTACAACCTTCTACGTCAATAAACTATTATTGTTCCTGAAAGTTGTTTTTTTTTCATACCTACTACGGACTGCATGAAGCTTATTAACTTCCTACACTATGATCCTTTGATCTTACAATTACACACGTGCACGTGCACACACAAACATACAAATACACACATCATATATTGAATACAAGCAACATGGGCTAATAGCTTCTTAAGATAATAAGAAATTGCAATATTTTCATAAATTTCGATGTCATGATTAGCAAAACGTGAAACCGGTCGACTATTATTATATTCTATCCTTTAAAATATATTAAAAATATATAAATTGTGTGCATTTTCCTTCTTTTATTATATATCTTGTCACCACAACTCAGCACGTTGGGAAAATAATCCTCAACGTAATTCTATTTTACCATATGTGTGTGTGTGTGTTATATTATATTATGTCTGTGTAGATTTATAATACACACACACACACACACACACACACCACACACACACACCACACACACATATATATATACATATGTATGTTTTATTTCAAGATTTCTTGCCAATTGAGAAAGATTCGATTTCTAACCTTGATCCAAGGAATTTCAATATCAACAACAGGGTATTTTTGTATGTACGTATGCATGTATGCATGTATGTATGCATGTATGTATGCATGTATGCATGCATGTATGTATGTATGTATGTATGTATGTATGTATGTATGTATGTATGTTGTATGCATGCATGCATGCATGCATGTATGTATGTATGCATGTATATATATGTATGTATGAAAGTATGTATGTATGTATGTATCTATGTATGAATGTATGTATGTATGCATGTATGCATGCATGTATGTATGCATGTATATTTGTATGTATGTATGTATGTATGTATGTGTATGTATATATGCATGTGTATTTGTATGTATGTATGTATGTATGTATGTATGTATGTATGCATGCATGCATGCATGTATGTATGTGTGTGTGTGTTTGTGCCCCACTCACACTGAAAACTTGGGTCGATTTGCCCCAGCATGGCTGCAGTCTAATGACTGAAACAAGCAGAACATAAAAGATAAAAGATAGCAGACACGCAATGTTGGCCACGTGCCAAATAAAAAAAGAGGTTAATCTATGGCGTAGTATTATGGCGGGAAACTATAAGAGTACAGCAGAAAAAGCAACACGTATAGTAGTAGTAGGAGTGGTGGTGTTAGTGATTGTGGTAGTAGTAGTGGCGGTGGTGGTGGTGGTGGTGGTGGTAGTGTAGTAGTAATAGTAGTAGTAGTATAATGTTTGTATACATATGTATGTGTATGTATATGTGTTATATACTTTATATAAGCATGCATGCATAATATACATGTGGTGTATATATATATACATATATATATATATATAATATTATATATATATATATATATATATATATATATATATATATATACTTTTATTCTTTTATTTGTTTCAGTCATTTTATTGCGGCTATGCTGGAGCACCACCTTAAGGTCAAACAAATCGACCCTAGGACTTATTCCTTGTAAGCCTAGTACTTATTCTATTCGTCTCTTTTGCCGAACTGCTAAGTTACGGGGACGTAAACACACCAACATCCGTTGTCAAGCGATGGTAGGGGGACATACACACACACATACACAAACATATGCATATATACGTCGCGCTTCTTTCAGTTTCCATCTACCAAATCCACTCACAAGGCTTTGGTCGGCCCGAGACTATTGTACAGGACACTTGCTCAAGGTGTCACGCAGTAGGACTGAACCCAGAACCATGTGGTTGGCAAGTAAGCTACTTACGACATAGCCAATCCTGCACCTATATGTATATATATATATATATATATATATATATATATATATATATGTGTGTGTGTGTGTGTGTGTGCGTGTGTCTACTCACACAAACACACACACACATATGTGTGTGTGTGTATGTATGCATGTGTGTATATATGTATACTCTTTTACTCTTTTACTTCTTTCAGTCATTTGACTGTGGCCATGCTGGAGCACCGCCGTTAAATATAAAGACAGACGAAATACCTATTTCTTTACTGCCCACAAGGGGCTACCCACAGAGGGTACAAATAAGGACAGACAAACAGATTAAGTCGATTACATCGACCCCAGTGCGTAACTGGTACTTAATTTATCGGCCCCGAAAGGATGAAAGGCAAAGTCGACCTCGGCGGAATTTGAACTCAGAACGTAACGGCAGACGAAATACGGCTACGCATTTCGCCCGGCGTGCTAACGTTTTTACCAACTCGCCGCCTTAAAAATAGGTTGCTCTAAAGTAGAGAGCAATGCCCATATGTGTTAAAAAGATTGATTGAGCTCTTCCGTCCTTGTCAAAGGGGACTGCTGACCGTCTCTCCTTTTTTGCAACACGTGTAAGAAAATACAGGAGGATCAGTTTATTATGGTGTCTATTTCACGTATTCCCATCTCAGAATAACACAGTTATTGCAATGGTCTTATACAGCTTTTCTAAGCCCTGTAAAAGAACTCAGAAGATTCAAGCCTTTCGCGATACTCTTAAAGTCAGGAAGTTTTCAGCACTTCCTCGTATGTAACGAATAACTTCCTAGATTCTAAGGTACTATTCAAAACCTAATGCGAATTTTTCTATAAGCGCCTTTCCTATTGTTCTCGACTTTTGCACAAGGAAATTTATAAGTGTCAATGGGAAAAAAGGACTGTCCAAGGCACATCTGACGTCGGACATTCCAGGAAGAACTCAAACGCACGAAGAGCACTTGGACAGAAGAAGAGAGAACTGCGGTAGAACCACAACGATAACGAAAGTTCGCTGCTTTCTGTACCTAACAACGCGAGAAGGTTTCACACACGCACGCACATACGCGAGCGCGCGTGCCTGCAGTAAAATAACCTTACGTGACATGACATGACCACAAGTACAGACGTGAATTTCTGGTATTTTGAAATATACGGTCGTCATTGCTATCATGGCGTACTTAGTTGTAAACAATGAAAGGTTCGGCGTGATAAAGCATCCCCCAGCTTCACATACATATATACATACATGCATACATACATACATACATACATACATTCAAATAAAGAAATATATACATACATTCATATACATACATACACAACCATATAATACATGTATGCATACATACATATACATATATATATATACATATATATATATATAATATATATATATATATATATATATATATATGCGTACGTATGTATGTACATACGCGCACAAAAATGTATACATACATTCATACATACATACATGCATACATACATACATACATACATACATACATGCATGCATACATACGTACATACATACACACATATATATACATAATGCATTTGTACGTGTGTCTGTGTGTATACATATATGAGAGAAAGTGCTGCATGCGTGCGTGCATCTATGTGCGTGTGTGTGTGTATGTGTGTGTGTGTGTGTGTGTTTGTATACATAGTCAAGAGAAAAAGAGAAAGAGGAAAGAGTGAGAGAGAAAGAGAGAAAAAGAGAAAGAAAGAAAGAAAGAAAGAAAGAAAGAGAGAAAGAAAAAAGGGAGAGAGCGACACTGAGGCAGAGAGACAGAAGGACAGAGAGAGTACGAGTAAATATCAAACCGTTGCTGGGCAGCGACTTACACTGGAGTGAGTACGGAAAATGCGTGAGTATCATGTGTATATATGTTCACGTGTGTGTGTGTGCACGTGTGTGTGCGTATGTGGGTGTGTGTGTATGTGGGTGTGGGTGTGCGCGCAGGCGCGTCTATTTGTATGCGTGCGTGCGCGTGTATGTGTGTGTGTGTGTGTATTGGGAAGCGTGGAGTGGACGAAGAGGATGACAATCTCAGAATTGTTACCAATGACAACGACAACGGAACGTCTCTTTGTCACACAGACAGACAGACAGACAGACAGACAGACACACACACACAGACACACACTCACACACACACAAGCATGAGCATGATAAACAACAGAAAAAAGAAAATAGTAAAAAAACGTAGCAAAAATAAAAAATATAAATCTATGGAAGATACTATTACGATTGTTGTGAAACTGTCACCGATAGGTAAACAACAGGCATAGCAGTAATGTCAACAGCAGCAGCACCAGCAACAGCAGCAGCAACAGAAGCAACAGCGGCCGTAGAAAGGGTGTGTGGCGGCAGCGACGGCGTTGATAAATTACAGATATTATCATCATCATCATCACCACCATCATCGTCGTCATCGTCGTCGTCGTCGTCATCGTCGTCATCATCATCATCATCATCGTCTTCATTATCATCGTCATCATCATCATCCCCACCATCATCATTTCGATCATCATCATCGTCGTTATCCTCCTCCTCATCCTCCTCATCCTCATCATCATCGCCATCATCATTCATCATTCATCATCTTCACCATCATCATCATTCATCCTCATCATCATCATCATCATCGTGATCATCAACATCATCATCATCATTATCATCATCATCATCATCATCATCATCATCATCATCGTGATCATCATCATCATTATCTATAACAATAACAGCAACATCTACCATTGCTATGGCAACAACAGAAGCAACAGTAGCAATAACAGTGACAGCAACAACGATAACAACAACAATATCAACAGCAACATCTGCAGCAACAATAAGAAGAGCAAAAGCAGTAACAACGCCAACAACGACAACAATAGCAACAATAGCCATTACAAAAATTACTGCAATAACAATAGCAACAGTTATGGCAGCAATAACAACAGCACTAACGGGAGCAACAACAACGATAGCAACAAGAACAACAATAATAGCTATAACAGAAACTACAATAGCATCACTAGCAACAACTCCAGCTACCACAGCGATAGCAACAGCAATATCAGTCACAATAACTGGAGCAACAACGGCGATAGCAGCAGCAGCAGCAACAACAACAACAACAGCAACAACAACAGAAAGAACATGAATAATAGCAATAACAATAGCAACAATAGCAACAACTTCAGCAACAACGGCGATAGTAACAGCAACAACAACAGGAAGAACACGAATAATAGCAATAACAATAGCAACAACTCCAACTAAAACAGCGATAGCAACCGCAATAACTGGAGCCATAACGGCGATAGCAACAGCAACAATGGAAAGAACACGAATAATAGCAATAACAATAGCAACAACTCCAGCAATAACGGCGATAGCAACGTCAACAATAGAAAGAACAAGAATAATAGCAATAACAATAGCTAGAATAGCAACAATAGAAATAATAATAACTACAATAGCAACAACAGCAATAACTCCAGCAGCAACAACGATTGCGACTGCAATATCAGCCAGAATAATGGGAGCAACAATAGCAGTAGTAACAACAATTAGCAACAGAAATGAAAACAGCAGCAAAAACAATAGCAACAACAATGATCACTACCATCACCACAACAATAACAATAGCCATAACAACAACAACAATAACCACAATACAATCAACAATAGCAACAACACATATAGTAACAAACGACAACGGTGCCAAAAGAAATATCACCGGCAGCGGTAGCAGTAACAGCAGCAGCAGTAGCAGCAGTAGTAATAGCAGCAGTAGTAATAGCAGCAACAACAGTTGCAGAAGTAGCACCAGCACCAGCAGCAGCAGAAGCAGAAGCATCAGTAGTAACAAAAGCAGCAGCATCACAACAGCAGCAGCAGCAGCAAAAGTTGTCGCATCAACAGTAGCAGCAGCTGCAGCAATAACAGCAGCAGCAACAACCATAAAAGCAGCAACAGCAGAAGCAGCAGTGACAGTAACAGCAGCAATGCAGCAACAGCAGCAACAGAAACAACAACAGCAGCAGCAGCAAAAGAACCCAGCAGCAATGCAACAGCAGACCCAATAGCAGCAACAAAACAATTGCAGCAGCAATGCAACAACAGCAGCAGCAACAAAAACCACCACCAGCTGCAATGCAACATCAGTAGCAGTAATGCAAGGGGGCAGCAGCAGCAACAAAAAACAGCAGCAACAGCAATCACCACCTCAACGGCAGCACCGCCAGCAAGCTACACTCAACAGCAGCAACAATAACAAATAGGAACAGCAGCAGCAACAACAGTTGGCGAAATCTGAACAGCAGCAACAGCAGCAGAACAGCAGCAACAGCAGCAGAACAGCAGTAGAACAGCAGTAGAACAGCAGCAACAGCAGCAGAACAGCAGCAGAACAGCAGCAACAGCAGCAGAACAGCAGCAACAGCAGAAGAACAGCAGCAACAGCAGCAGAACAGCAGCAGAACAGCAGCAACAGCAACAACAGCAGCAGAACAGCAGCAACAGCAGCAACAGCAGCAGAACAGCAGCAGAACAGCAGCAACAGCAACAACAGCAGCAGAACAGCAGCAACAGCAGCAACAGCAGCAACAGCAGCAGAACAGCAGCAACCGCAGCAGAACAGCAGCAACAGCAGCAACAGCAGCAGAACAGCAGCAACAGCAGCAACAGCAGCAGAACAGCAGCAACAGCAGCAACAGCAGCAGAACAGCAGCAACAGCAGCAGAACAGCAGCAACAGCAGCAGAACAGCAGCAACAGCAGCAGAACAGCAGCAACAGCAGCAGCGACTGCAGCAACAGCAGCAGAATCAGAAGCGGTGCAACTGATGGCAGGAAAAGCAACAGCTGCCACGGGCCAGCGGAGGGGAAATCATCTAAGTGGTCGCACGGCCTGCTAGAAATAACTGCCAGGTTTCCCTCAAATCACGCTCAAAAAGGACACATCTTACAAAAGGACGCATCCCGCCTGCAGAGAACCTTAGATCCTCCTCTGTAGACCGAGCAAAGATGGAATGGTCGTGGGGTGGCATACCTATGGTTATCGACCGTCTGGATCCAGGCTGTCGAACTACAACAACAGTAGGGCATCATCATCGCCAGCATCAGCAGCAGCAGTAGCTGCAGCAAAAGCAGTTAAGTAGTAACACCACCAGCAACTGTAGCAGCAGGTGTAATATAACGACAGATGCTGTAATGGTGGTAGTAGTAGTTGTTGTATAATGAGCAGTTGTAGTAGTTTCATGGGATGCGTAGCTGTATTAGATCTCTATCTTTCACATCTATCTATCTATCTATCTATCTATCTATCTATCTATCTATCTATCTATCTATCTATCTATCTATCTATCTATCTGTCTGTCTGTCTGTCTATATCTATCTATCTATCTATCTATCTATCTATCTATCTATCTATCTATCTGTCTGTCTGTCTATATCTATCTATCTATCATCTATCTATCTATCTATCTATCTGCTATCTATCTATCTATCTATCTGTCTGATCTGTCTATATCTATCATCTATCATCTATCTATCTATCTATCGTCTATATATCTATCTATATATCTATCTATCTATCTATCTATCTATCTATCTATCTATCTGTCTGTCTGTCTGTCATCTATCTATCTATCTATCTATCTATCTATCTATCTGTCTGTCTGTCTATATCTATCTATCTATCTATCTATCTATCTATCTATCTATCTATCTATCTATCTATCTATCTATCTATCTATCTGTCTGTCCGTCTACCTGTCTGTCTGTGTATCAACCATCATCATTAATTTGTCAACCAGTAACTTTATCCATATCATTGTCATGCAATCCACCCCGTCCTTATTAATACGCCCGTGCATCGCCATATCACATCACATAACATTGCATTACAAACTTCAGACTAACGAGATAGGCAACCTACCTCCACGTAGTCTTTCGATTTGCTAGAAATAACAGCCAAATCTCTCTTATATTACACTACAACTGTTTCCGGAAAGGAAAGACATGAGCAATGTAGTCCTTGAAGGACGCGTTACATTAATGTAGTCCAAGATACACTGAGTCCGAAAAAGAAAGAAAAAAATGGAACGGGATAGTCACAGTTGGAATGTCTCTTGGTTAAAGTTCTACCTCAGTGTTTCTCAACCATTTTTTTGCCCATGGACCCTTTTCGTTCCTATTTTACTCTACGCACCTCCGTAGCCATTCGATGTATATTAAAAAAATCTTACTGCATTTTAAGGCGTGGCTGTGTGGTAAGAAGCTTGCTTCCCAACCACATAGTTCCGGGTTCAGTCCCACTGCGTTGCATCTTGGGCAAGTGTCTTTTACTATTGCCTCAGGCCGAACAAAGCGCTGCGAGTGGATTTGGTAAACGGAAACTGAAAAGAAGCCCGTCGTGTATATATATATATATGTGTGTGTGTGTGTGTGTGTGTGTATGTATGTATGTATTTATGTGTGTCATTGTGTCTGTGTTTTGTCTTCCCACCATCGCTTGACAACCGATGTTGGTGTGTGTACGTCCCTGTAAATTAGCGGTTCGGCAAAAGAGACCGATAGAATAAGTACTAGGCTTACAAAAAATAAGTCCTAAGGTCGATTTCTTCGACTAAAGGCGGTGCTCCAGAATGGCCACAGTCAAATGACTGAAACAAGAAAAAGAATAAAAGAATAATAGAAAAAAAAGGCTAGGAATTGTAAAAGTATTTTGCGTATTGTGGAAGTATAACAAATTTATTGCCCTTAAATTTTAACAACAAAATCTTAAATGGACCCCTAAGAGTCATACAGACACCGGTTGAGAACTACTGGTCTATCTGATGAGATTAAATGGCAATAAAATTAAAGCTATCAGCCACTATATCACCAAATTTCACCTTATACCACAAACTTCTGCCGTTTTCGACCATCAATATAAACACTCCAACGCAATAGCCACCCACAGATACGACTCGACGTGGGTGTCTCTATGTAATCGCTTGGACCTAACAAATCATAATAAAATTTTTTTTTAATTAGATGAAAATTGTAGCTAAATTCATTGAAACCACACCGCACTGTCTTAAAGGATGGAAATACACATTTTAGAATGTCGTCTGATCTATAAGCCTATGTAATCAGGGCCAGGACTGAACCGGGCCATAGCAACACAACACTGCATGTTATTACCTTACGATACACAACAACGCCTTACTACACATCGTTATATTACACGTATGCGATAATACATCATGGTTTATATGATAAATCAACAATCCTTGTTTTCGTTACCGCAGTACCACAGCCCACGCCACTCTATCGCACATGCATACATACATACATACATACATACATACATACATACATACATACATACATACATACATACATACATACATACATACATACATACATACATACATACATATCCACAATACACCTCAACTCATAGACATATTACCCCTCATGTTATCTCGCTAGTCACAATAACACACGCACATATAACATACCAGGATCCATAGAGATATTATTCTCGTTTGCTTTTCATTGATATCACACAACACACTACATACACACCCTCACTATATTATGCATATCGCACATCCCAATATACCACGGTGCTATACGATATCCACCTACATCATGATACGGTATATACGGTATATCATGCACATAAGTATATACCACGACCCATACGACATAGCACCACACCTTTCGTTATAGAGGGTACGTCGTACAACACTTTACGACGTACCCTCATCCAAATAATTATATCCCACGTCGTACAAGAACGAAATCAAAATACAACCACAACTGATACGATATTTCAGCCAATGCCATACGATATATGAACCAACATCATACGCTGCTATCGCGGTTCACTTGTGGAGCTGTTTGTTATAGCTACTCTTATTAGGTATCAACAGGCATTTCTTTTTTTTTTTTTTTCACTAAAAGCAGACGACAGCATGAACGCTGTGTAAATAATGTGTCAAATGATTATGGCGGATATTGTCAGTCACACTCGAGACTGTACTACAAGTACTACGAATAGTAGTAGTAGTAGTAGTAGTAGTAGTAGTAGTAGTAGTTAGTAGTAGTAGTAGTAGTAGTAGCGCAAAAATCAACATCAATGAAAAGAACATTCAAAGAGAGATTTAGCAGCTATGTGGTTTCTAGATTTGCTAGAAATAGCTGCAAAATCTCTCGCTTCAGTCAAAACCACTGTCGTTTTACAGAAAGGAAGGACATATTTCGATAATTTAGTCTTAGATGGAAACTTAAAAAGACGGGGTGGTCACGGTTAGGATGCTTTGATTATAGGTTTATTCAAGGTTGGTAAACAAATAATATCAATAAAGAGTGATGGCGTTGAGCTCCGTAGTAGGAGTAACAGCAGCGGAAACAACAGTGGCATCAGCAGCAGCAACAGCAGCAGCAACATGACAACAACAACGACAATAACAATAACATCAACAACAACAACAACAACAACAGCATCAGTGATCCTGAAAATAACGATAACAACATTTAAACAGTGTAAAGAGTGATCACGACAACAATATTAAGAACAAGGGTAATCACGACGATAGCGACAATAACAACAACAACAACAACAACAACAACAATAACAATAACAGCAACAATGTGCCAACAAGGAAACCTCTACGTAGTCGCTACATTTACTAGAAACAACAACCAAATCTTCCTCGACAGCACATTGTTATAGTGGATAATCTAACATAGAAATACTTAAAAGAAAAATAAGTAAAGAAAATATGAAATAGCCACTGCTTGAACGCCTTTTATCGTGTATGTCCTGCATCAGGCTCGACCTGGGGCTAAACAACAACAACAACAACAGCAGCAGCAGCAAGTAGCACGTTATTCTCAGCAATGTATCACGCTTATTGTTATTGTTGTCGATGCTCCTCAGCCACCCACGCTCCGTACATGGTAATATAGTGCAGTACCCCTAAGACAAAACAGTAAACAGTTAGCCTTACACCCACTTCTTGCCTGTGTCTAGTAGCTACCACTGTTGTCAAGGTGTGCACGTATATACAGGTAATTTAAACACCTACGCGTGTATCTCTCGCACGTAGATCCAGGGGCAGTTAAATAATAACTTCTACTTTCTTCAGTTGCATATGTTAAGGGCGCGGGGCTAAGTTCATTTATTTCTTTATTGCCCACAGGAGGCTAAACATAGAGGGGACATACAAGGACAGATAAAGCAATTAAGTCGATTACATCGATCCCAGTGCCTAATTGGTACTTATCTAATCGAATCCGAAGGGATGAAAGGCAAAGTCGACCTCGGCGAAATTTGAACTCAGAACGTAACGGCAGCCAAAATACCTATTTCTTTACTACCCACAAAGGGCTAAACACAGAGAGGACAAACAAGGACAGACAAACGGATTAAGTCGATTATATCGACCTCAGTGCGTAACTGGTACTTATTTAATCGACCCCGAAAAGATGAAAGGCAAAGTCGACCTCGGCGGAATTTGAACTCAGAACGTAACGGCAGACGAAATACGGCTACGCGTCTCGCCTAGCGTGCTAACGGTTCTGCCGCTCGCTCGCCGCGGAGCTAAGTGGTTAACGTATTCGGTTCACGATCGTAAAGTCGTGCGTTCGATTCCCGCGGCAGTGTGTTATGTTCTTCAGCAAAATACTTTATTTCACGTTGCTCCAGTCCACTCATCTGGCAAAATGGGTAGTACGTGTATTTCTTCAGGGCAATTTCACGAGCAGGCTGTTCTGTTGATCGGATCAAATGGAACCTTTGTCATCGTCGTAACCGACGGAGAGCCAGTTAGTTAAGTTAAAGGCGGTAAATTAGTGGAAACGCAAGAACGTCCGGACAAAATGCTATGCGACGCCCTTTGCGATCTGAGTTCGAATTTCAACGCGGTCAGCTTTGTCTTTCATCTTTTCTGAGGTCGATAAAATAAAGTACCAGTCAAATACTGAACGTATTGGCCTTGTGTCTCAATCAGAAATAATTATGCATCTTAAATCTGTTTCTTTCAATTTCACTTTCTCTCAATTTCCTTCTCTATTTCCCCAATCTCTCTCTGTCTCTCCCTGGAGGTCAGTCTCTGTCCCTGGGGTCTCTCTCTCTCACCGGGTCTCTTTCTGTTTGTCTGTCTGTCTCTGTCTGTGTCTTCCCTCCTCTCTCCTCTCTCTCTCTCTCTCTCTCTCTATCTATCTATCTATCTATCTGTCTATCTATCTAAACGTTTTTCGATCCATATTAATCGGTTTCGAAAAGTAAAATTCTACATTGTATTGTCCCCACTGTGTTCGGCCCTGCATGGCTAAATAAAGAAATCTATCTATCTAGTTGTCTATCTGTTTCCCTTGATTTCTGCTCTCGTGCCACACTCCAGTCTTGCTTACAGGTGCAAAACCTGCAACCCCTCCACACACATAAATACGTACATACATGGTGGAAGTCTACTCGTCACCGAGTAAGACGACTTCTTCAAGACAGTAAGTCCGTGCAAACGATTCAAGAGTCCAAGAAGCTCCCTTCAGTGTAATTGCTTTGGGTGGATAAAGCGTTGCACTGCAATGGACACATTTAAAGCCAGTGGCACAACAGAGGTTGAGATGACCAGACACCAACTGACTTCGTGCTTTTATACGAATATATCTTCTCTTAGAAGGAAGTTCTAACAAGAACTAAGGGTCCTTGACCCCTGGTGTTTTACATGCTAGTTAACCCATAGCTGGGATCCTAAAGTTTACTACTATTCCAGGCCAGAGTAGGCCTGGGGACAATATTGGCTAAGAGGTGGTCCCATGCTCCTCAAAACCCTAGAAACCTCATACCAGGATTCCACCCCTAGATTCAGGTTAAAGTCATACCTACAACGTTCATACACGCATACATGCACACATACCACACAATCATACATACTTGCAGGCACAGGTGTGTGTTATATATATATATATATATATATATATATATATATAGATATATATATTCTTTGTAAGCGAATGTTGAGGGGGATAAACACACACAACACCCACACATATACATATACGGGTTCCTTTCAGTTTCCGTCTACCAAATCCACTCACACAAGGCCTTTGGTCGGCCCAAGGCTATAGTAAGGCACTTGCCCAAGATACACACTCAGTGGGACTGAGCCCCGGAACCATGTGGTTGGTAGGCAAGCTACTTCCCACACAGCCACTCACTCCGCGCCTATATTATATATATCATATATAATATATATATATATAGTAATACATACAACACCCACACCACACACACACCACACACACCCACACAGTGAGTAGACAAACACTTTATTGGTAGTGACATGTATGGATCAAACATCTTTGATTCAAATTCTGTGCTACTTAAAATTTCAAAGCTCGTAGAGCTTATCCTTGAACAGTGGAAATTATCACCGTTTAGCGAAAAGATCCGCGAACTTTGAAACTTTAAGTAGCAGAGAATTTGAATCAAGCTGTTTTGATCCATATTATATATATTATATCTATATATATATATATATATATATATATATATATATATATATAATATATATATATATATATATATATATATATAAGAAAAACAAAAACAAGAAAATACTTTAACGCTTTAAGTAGTTTGTCATGAATAAAAGTATAAAAATGTATTTGCATTTTTATAAAATAAGCTACCGGTTTCAATCGCTTTCAAAAGACGATTTAATCATGTTGATGTAAAAATAAAAATAAATTTAAATAAATTAGATTAATCCTTCATGATATCAATTCTGGATGTTCACATGTTTTCTTACAAAAATTATATGACGCTGTTGTTTCCTTAATTTTTTTGTAGTTGATGGGTCGTAGTGATAGCAGCAACAGTACCGTTAACTGTCAGTAGCAGAAGAAGCAAGAGTAGCTGTTGCAACAGCAGCAGCAGGAATGCTAGTGGCTGTAGTAGCTTCTTTGTCACTTTAACAAGTAGTTGTAATGGCAACTTCAGCAACGGCTGGTGTAGGGTTGGCTGTAGTTCGTATTTAGTTATGAATGTTGTTTGTTTCATGTTGCGTTGTTGTTGAGTTGTTTAATCACTAAATTGATATAAAGGGATAATTGTAAAGTTTGGTTATTTTTTACCTGCACACGTCTCTATATGTTGACTGAGTTCTATTTGCCTGCAGTGGAGGCGCAATGGCCCAGTGGTTAGGGCAGCGGACTCGCGGTCGTAGGATCGCGGTTTCGATTCCCAGACTGGGCATTGTGAGTGTTTATTGAGCGAAAACACCTAAAACTTCACGAGGCTCCTGCAGGGGGTGGTGGTGAACCCTGCTGTACTCTTTCACCACAGCTTTCTCTCACTCTTTCTTCCTGTTTCTGTTGTACCTGTATTTCAAAGGGCCAGCCTTGTCACACTCTGTGTCACGCTGAATCTCCTCGAGAACTACGTTAAGGGTACACGTGTCTGTGGAGTGCTCAGCCACTTGCACGTTAATTCCACGAGCAAGCTGTTCCGTTGATTGTATCAGCTGGGACCCTCATCGTCGTAACCGACGGAGTGCTCCTATATCTATTTGCCTGCGCTTCCGTTTTTTATTTCCGATCTATGCTAAGTCATGCATTTTCTTAAGGA
>NW_021825129.1:15000-16651 GCF_006345805.1 Octopus sinensis | reverse complement strand
CACAACCCTCCCTCCTATCTGCCATCTTGAACTTTCGCTTGGAGTCAACCTAATATATTCACTTTGCGATCTTTTGTCTTTTGTTGTCTTTCCTGTTTTTGTTTTAACTTTGATTTGACCGCTTCCCGTCCCCCCCCCCCACACAGACAGGCAGAGAGACAGAATCTCCCACACACACATATACACACGCACACACACATGCACTCACACACACATACGCGCTCACAAGGAAATGTGTGCATGGTATACTCTTTTACTCTTTTACTTGTTTCAGTCATTTGACTGTGGTCATGCTGGAGCACCGCCTTTAGTCGAGCAAATCGACCCCGGGACTTATTCTTTGTAAGCCCAGTAGTACTTATTCTATCGGTCTCTTTTGCCGAACCGCTAAGTGACGGGGACGTAAACACACCAGCATCGGTTGTCAAGCAATGCTAGGGGGACAAATACAGACACACAAAACTATACACACACATACATACATAGATATATACATATATACGACAGGCTTTCTCAGTTCCGTGTACCAAACCACTCACAAGGCATTGGTCGGCCGGGGCTATAGCAGAAGACACTTGGCCCAAGATGCCACGCAGTGGGACTGAACCCGGAACCATGTGGTTGGTAAACAAGCTACTTACCACACAGCCACTCCTGGTATGTATATGTTCCACAGTTAGAAATCTTCTTGGTTACCCACCGAATAGATGCTACACATGAGAGCACTCCGTCAGTTACGACGACGATTGTCCCAGGTGATACGATCAATGGGACAGCTTGCTCGTGAAATTAACGAGCAAGTGACTGAGCAATCCAGAAACACGTGTACCCTTAACGTAGTTCTCAGGGAGATTCAGCGAGACACAGAGTGTGACAAGGCCGGCCCTTTGAAGTACAGGTACAACTCATCTTTGCCAGCTGAGTGGACTGGAGCAACATGAAATAAAGTATCTTGCTCAAGGACACAATGCGTTGCTGGGAATTGAACTCACGACCTTACAATCGTGAGCCGAATGCCCTAACCTCTAAGCCACGTGCCTTCACAGATGGCCATGGTACAAGGATGCTACACATATATAGTTATTAAATGACAATGATATTAGCTCAACGCTTCGCGATCATCCATTGAAATGGCTCGATGGCCATGGTACCAGCATATACTTTGGCTGGTGGTTAGCTTCAGCTACAATAATCCTACGTGGTCGTTTATTGCTGTAATGATGTACTGTAAATCGGGTTCTTAGCCAGATATGATTTAAACACCTTAATTAGTTACCTCGTGCCTACTTTAGAAAAGATCATTGTCAATGAAACCATTTCCGTTGTTGTTTAAAAGTCTTTAGAGATATGGTGTTACAAGAATGATGTTTCTGTCACATAATAAATTTTCATTCCACCCGCAGAACTCTCTTTAACTGTAATTTATGACTGAAGTTGTAAAATATATGAAGAAATAAAAGAAAGATTATATTTTCTTTCCACCAGTTACGGCGGAAGGCATTATTAGCATGAAGTATTAATTGCACCAACTTGACATTATCAAAATTATGTAACTCTTTTTGTATTATATTTATATAAATATAACAACATAGATGGATATTGAAAAACAGAACAAAAAAGGGAATGGGTAATATTAAGACCGTTCAGGATA
>NW_021825129.1:0-10000 GCF_006345805.1 Octopus sinensis | reverse complement strand
GTAAGTCCTGGTGTTTTTGTTATGTATTTGTCTGAATATATTATTATTATTATTATTATTATTATTATTATTATTATTATTATCCTTACTGTTCTTCCGGTGGTTGTTCCAATATTTTAGCAGTGTAGTATTACAAATGATATTTCTGTCATAATACATTTTAGTTCCTTTGGCAGAACTCTACTTTAACCGTAGTTTATGACTTGAAGTTGAAAACTACTTAAAAAAATTCTTCTCCTTTTCGCCAGAATACAGAGAACATATTATAAGCGAAAGGTGTTAATTGCCCCAAACTAGCAATAAAAAGTAATTATGTAACTGCGTTTCTCTCTTATAATATATATATATATTTATATGTATGTGTATGTGTATGAGGATGTGTGTGTTTTTACATACAGCTATATTAATATATATATATCTATATATATATATCTATATATATATATATACTATATTGCGTTATACACATACCATTGTGTATGTATACATTATATATATATATATATATATAATATATATATATATATATAAGCATGTATATGTGTATAATGTGTATATATGGATATATATATATATATTATATATGTAATACACATATACTATTTGTGCGTATATATATAGATACACCACGCACACACACACACATATATGTGTGTGTGTGTATATACATATATGTATATATATATAATGTATATATATATATATATATGTGTATATATATATATATAGATATATATATATATATATATACACGTACACTAAATATATATGTATATATATACACACAAGCACGTGCACTCGCACGCACAAAGATTCACACATACAATTAATAATTCTCACATCATTTGGGATATTCTGAACCAAAAATAAAACACACACCAACAGTTGCAAGAGTGTCAGTGTTATGTGTTATGGACATGATTTTCATTTTAAATATTCCGAAACCCTCCCGAATGAATACGTAAAAAGCAAAAAAAAAATACACCCAGATATCTTGAAGTTTCATCAAATGCATACCAATTATGCAAACCGAGCCATGCAACGCATTAAAATGCATAATACTACACACTCCATGTGTGTGTGTGTGTGTGTGTGTGTGTGTGTGTGTGTGTGTGTGTGGTGTGTGTGTGTGTGGTGTGTATGTGTGTGTGTGTGTAATGGCGTATCTACATATTAGCTTGCTCACCAGCATCATTATTATCTACATATTAGCTTGCTCACCGCAGAAAATCCATCGTGACTGTGCTTCAAACAGACACAGACAGAAGCCGCTGCTGTAGATAAAGAAGATTTAAATGAAACGAGTGTCTGATAAGTAAAAAGACATGTCCACAAAAATTCCATCGGAAGAAATCTCTACCTGGTATGGAAATTTAAGACAGAAATCTGGTATCTTATACACACGTTTTTACATTTTATATATTATATATATATATATATATATATATATATATAATATATATTATATATATCTAATGTATATATATGAATATATGTATATATCACCGTGGATCACCGTGACCGACCAGGCTATCAGATGTAGCTACACATTGCTGGTCACAAAGCGTTCGCATTGTTTTAGCCTTCAAATGACGCCACCCCGCGGCTAAGCGAGCAAGCCACAGAAGAAAGAGTGAGAGAAAGTTGTGGTGAAAGAGTACAGCAGGGATCACCACCCCCTGTCGGAGCCTCGTGGAGCTTTTTAGGTGTTTTGCTCAATAAACACTCACAACGCCCGGTCTAGGAATCGGAAACCGCGATCTAGACCGCGAGTCCGCTGCCCTAACCACTAGGCCATGCGCCTCCACATATGTATGTATGTATGTATGTATGTATGTATGTATGTATGTATGTATGTATGTATGTATGTATGTGTATGATGTATGTATGTATGATGTATATATATATATATATGTATATATATATGTACATTATATATACATATATTAGATATATATATATATATATATATATTTATATATATATATATATATATATATTTAAAAAAAGGAGATGTCGAACACGAGGTGGTGATATATAAAAAAGGAAATGAAGAAAATGCTGACAAATAATTGAAGTAATTAAGTAATTTAATTAGGTGAAAGTTCTTTTACCGGTTGCGCAT
The DNA here is from genome assembly GCF_006345805.1 of Octopus sinensis. Classification (NCBI taxonomy): domain Eukaryota; kingdom Metazoa; phylum Mollusca; class Cephalopoda; order Octopoda; family Octopodidae; genus Octopus; species Octopus sinensis. Next base: position 7,875 of record NW_021825129.1, on the reverse strand, counting down.
TTGTTATGCTTATCAAAATATATTTTGATAAGCATAACAATGCGCAACCGGTAAAAAGAACTTTCACCTAATTAAATACTTAAATTAACTTCAATTATTTGTCAGCATTTTCTTCATTTCCTTTTATATATATATATATATATATATATATATATATATATATAAGGTATGTAGAAAAATACAACATGGACAAGAACGTATAACTCATAGAAGACGATACAATAAACAGGGACAGGACGTTCGAACCCCTCAGTCTTCAGTCAAGAACCGGATCATCGTAGTAATTTCGGCTGATTAATCGTGAGATTACTAGATCACGGCCAGCCCTCCAAGAAAAACTAAGCTGGAAGCGTAGATTTCCTGGAAGAAGGATCGAATGCAAACGAACACCAGGACAGCAAAAAGGGGACGGATATAGAAAAAACAAAAAAACAATAATGGAATACAGAAACATGAAATACAGAAGCATTAACGGTGAGAACAACAAGTGTCTTACACTGATAACAAGCAAACAATTTTTTCTCTGGCGCATTGGAAAAAGCCTTTTATAGCGGCGGACGAAGAACAACGATGTTAACACGACGAGGGTCAGGAGCTGAAAGGCAGATTTCGGCCAACAGTCACGTGACAGAGAAGAGAGAGAGAGAGAAAGGGACGGGACAAAACGCAACAAAGAGAGAGAAGAAAGAGAAAGAAGGAATCAGAGAGGAGAAGGGGGGTGTCGAAGAATGACCTGTGAGTGCAGAGCGAGACAAGAAATAGGAGGGGGTAGTGGAAGACTAGACCAAAGGATCAGAGGAAAGAGAAGATGAATAGAGAGAAAGTAAAAATGAGAGAGAGAGAGAGAGACAAACAGAGAGTCGTACCAATTATAAGAATATGTGTTCACATAATGATAAAGGGGGTACGGGGCGCCTGGAATATATGTTAAGGTATATGTAGAAAACATACAACATGGACAAGAACGTATAACTCATAGAAGACGATACAATAAAACATGGACAGGACGTTCGAACCCCTCAGTCTTCAGTCAAGAACCGGATCATCGTAGTAAATTCGGCTGATTAATCTTGAGATTACTAGATCACGGCCAGCCCTCCAAGAAAAACTAAGCTGGAAGCGTAGATTTCCTGGAAGAAGGATCGAATGCAAACGAACACCAGGACAGCAAAAGGGACGGATATAGAAAAAACAAAAAAACAATAAGGAATACAGAAACATGAAAACAGAAGCATTAACGGTGAGAACAACAAGTGTCTTACGACTGATAACAAGCAAACAATTTTTTCTCTGGCGCATTGGAAAAAGCCTTTATAGCGGCGGCGGACGAAGAACAACGATGTTAACACGACGAGGGTCAGGAGCTGAAAGGCAGATTTCGGCCAACAGTCACGTGACAGAGAAGAAGAGAGAGAGAGAAAAGGGGACGACAAAACGCAACAAAGAGAGAGAGAAGAGAGAGAGAAAGAAGGAATCAGAGAGGAGAAGGGATGGGTTGTCGAAGAATGACCTGTGAGTGCAGAGCGAGACAAAGAAATAGGAGGGTAGTGGAAGACTAGACCAAAGGATCATATATATATATATATATATATATATATATATAAATTATATATATATATATATTATATATACAATATGTTACATTACTCGGTAGTCAAGATAAAACTCTGAGTTTCAGATGCCGAAGTGGAAATCCACAACACCATCTCTTCGGTTATCTGGCTATTTGAAAACGTTATGAAAAAATACCGTTAAAAATGAAGGGAAATTACTCTGTTATAACTCTGCTTTGCCTGCGTACTTATACATCGCTCGCATTTTTCGTCATAAAAATTATATAAAAATACATAAAAAAAATAATAAAAATATATAAAATATATAAAATTTCTTGGGGACATAACACAGAAAGAAAGCATGTTCTATCCGTTTCTTTAGGGGACCAAAAACGTAACAGAAATTTAGTCACATGTGGGCATGATCCGAAAAGCTCTGTCCTTGTATTTAGACATGTGGTAGGGTCTAGCTGCTTTTCCAGATAAGCCATCTCTCCATGTCGCATAAAACCGCACCTTCCGCTGCCGTTAGTATAGGGCTTACATCTGGCCAAAATCTTCCATTGTATGTTATAATCGACACCTTTATCTCTTAAAGGACTCTCACAACAAAAGAATCTAATATGGACGCATATCACATAGATTATTCTATGAAAAAATATACCGATCCCATCAAAGGATTTTTACTCTAAGAAACTTCTGCAAAAAAATTACTGATGTAATTAAGCGTATGAGATGGAAGGCTTTTTTTTTGACACAGAAGCGAACACCAAGGAAAACATTTGCTATCGGATATAAAATCCAAAAAATTCTCTCCTAGGATTAAAGGCTTGGAAGATTCGATGGGACCTGCTGAAGATCATGAGCAAAATAAAGTTTCGTAAGTCTTTTAACAATTTCCAACATAAATTGAAAAAAGATATTGATCATATAAAAAGCTCTCCAAGAAAAAAGCACTTTTTTCGGATAAACCAAGAACTTATACCTGGTAGATAACAGCAAATACACACAACTCTTACACAACAGCATCATTAATAATTATACTAAGGCTAGGGCACAGACATATAACGAAATTAATAAAGAAGCTAGCGTCATCGCCGCTAAACTTAAATTAGATAAAAAAATAGAAACCCTCCCCCAAAAAGAGGCCTTTATTACTATTAAAGACCACAAAGAAAACTTCCTTTCCAAACCCTAAATGTAGGCTTATCAACCCAGCAAAGTCAGGAACTAGGGATTATTAGCAAAGAAATTTTAGATAAAATAAATACGAAAATTAAGACCGATACTAGGCTAGTGCAATGGTCCAATAGTATAGAAGTGTAGACTGGTTTAAAGCTATTAAGAATAAGAAAAACGCGAGGTTTACACAATTCGATATTGTTGATTTTATGCCTCTATCTCTAAAAGAACTGCTAGATAAAGCACCTAATCTTCGCTAGTGACTTCATAGAAATTAGTACCAATGATAAGGATATAATCTTCCATGCTAGAAAGACATTCTTTCAGTGAGAATGCAAAGTGGGTAAAAAAACACCGAACGGAGGGCGCTTTCGATATGAGCATGGGTTCATATGTGGGCGGGGCAGGCATCTGTGATCTAATTGGACTCTTCTCCTAGATACCTTCGGTAAGACATTCCCTAACGTACATTTCGCCATCTACAAAGATGATGCCCTCGCCTTAACAGCTAATACAAATGGACCAGCACAAGATCGTTTTAGGAAGGATATTATCCAGTTAATGAAACACTTCGGACTTAGTATAACTATAGACACTAACTGACGGTTGTCAATTTCTAGACGTTCCTTAGATCTTAATAATAATATTATAAGCCTTATAGGAAGCCCAATGATAGACTAAGTTTATATTAATGTAGGTTCATGCCATCCCCCTATAGTATTCAAAAAGTTAGTTAAAAAATTAGTAAGAGGATTTCTAGCCTCTCAATCTAATGAGGACATCTTCAATAGCGTTGCCCCAGTTTATAATAAAGCTTTAAAAGATAGTGGTTTTAGCGAAAAAAATAAAATATACACCCTCATCACCAACCCAACAATAAGGAAAAGGAATAATAGAAATAGGAAGGTCATCTGGTTTACGCCCCCTTACTCAACCGAGGTGGCCTTCAATATAGGTAAATATTTCCTAGCACTGATAGATAGACATTTTCCAGTGAACCATGCTTATAGGAAACTCTTCAATAGACACAATTTAAAAATTAGTTTTAGTTCAACTACCAATTTTAAAAACATAATCAATCATAACATACAAAAAACACAAGAAGAAGAAAACAGCTGTTCATGCAGGAATAAAGAATTGTGCCCGCTAAATGGAGCTGCATGTCCAAGACCATCATATATGAAGCTACCGTAAACTCTATAACCACTAAAAGACACCGTTTCGACGAAGAAATACGTGGGCCTGACAGAGGGTAATTTCAAGGCCAGGTTCAATAACCACACTTTGAGCTTTAGGCACTGGAACAAAAGAAAACCGACACAATTATCCAATCATATTGGTCTTTAAGAGATAAAGGTGTCGATTATAACATACAATGGAAGATTTGGCCAGATGTAAGCCCTATACTAACGGCAGCGAAGGTGCGGTTTATGCGACATGGAGAGATGGCTTATCTGGGAAAAGCAGCTTAGACCCTACCACATGTCTAAATACAAGGACAGAGCTTTTCGGATCATGCCCACATGTGACTAAATTTCTGTTACGTTTTGGTCCCCTAAAGAAAACGGATAGAACATGCTTTCTGTGTTATGTCCCAAGAAGATTTTATATATTTTTATATATTTTTATATATTTTTTTATGTATTTTTATATAATTTTTATGACGAAAAATGCGAGCGATGTATAAGTACGCAGGCAAAGCAGAGTTATAACAGAGTAATTTCCCTTCATTTTTAACGGTATTTTTCATAACGTTTTCAAATAGCCAGATAACGAAGAGATGTGTTGTGGATTTCCACTTCGGCATCTGAAACTCAGAGTTTTATCTTGACTACCGAGTAATGTAACATATTGTATAGATAAATTTCCTCTATTTACATAATATGAGGTGGTCTCTTTCTTCTTTTATCTTACCGTTTTATCAATATATATATATATATATATATAAAATGGAGGATAAAATCTATGATAGGTTCTATCAGGTAGTGAGCATGCAATGAACCGGTTAAGGTCAAATGAATCAATTTGTCAATTGATATATAAAAATATATATATCAGAAACACTCACGTACGTATACGAGTCCGACTGCATGCTAGAAGAAGACGCTAATGTCTAAAAACTGCCTAATATATCACCATAAAAATAACACTTGTCGTACTCATGCAATTAACCAAAACAGATACCCTTCCCACCCCTAACCCTAACCCTAACCCTAACTAACCCTAACTGTAACTCTAAATCTAAAATAGATTGAAATGCAATAGATCGATACTAGGGTATAATTATGGGTGACAATTTCATACGACACCGCTATTTTTTTTTATAGCGGTGTCGTATGAAATTGTCACCCATAATTATAACCCTAGTATCGATCTGTTGCATTCAATCTATTTAGATTAGGGCTAGAGTTAGGGTTAGGGGTGGGGGAAGGGTATCTTTTTTCTTCACAAATGTAAATAAACCCAATCTGTTTCTTAAAGGAGGGACATATTCATTATGCACAGAATGTTATTTACCTAAATGGACGCCAGTGACTGGTTAAAATTGCCTAAATGCAAGAAATTAAAGACGAAATATCTTACAAACTATAGAATTTTCTCAATAAAGCTAAGAGGAAATGATGTTTTATAAACACATTCTACCAGTATACGAAGTTTAAAGTCTTTAGTTACCTAGAAATTATGTTACAAACTGCCGTTCAAAAGGAAAAGATCCGACTTCGGCCATACTGGGGCACTGTCTTGAAGAATTTTTAGTCGAATGGATCGGCCCCAGTACTTAAATAATCTTTTTTATTCTATTGCTTAGTTACGGGGACGAAACACACGCACCGGTTGTCAAGCGGTGGTGGGGATAAACACAGGCACACACACACACACACACACGCTCATACACTCACACACACATCACACACACTTTTATCACCTTCCATCTATAAAATCCTCTCTCAAGGTTGTTTGGTCAGTCTGAGACTTTAGAGGACACCTGCTCTAGGTGCCACGCCTCACAGGCTTTTATCGGCTTCCGTCTATCAAATCCTCTCACAAGGTTTAGTCGGTCTGAGGCTTTAGAGGACACACCTGCTCTAGGTGCCACGCCTCACAGGCTTTTATCGGCTTCCGTCTATCAATCCTCTCACAAGGTTTTAGTCGGTCTGAGGCTTTAGAGGACACCTGCTCTAGGTGCCACGCCTCACAGGCTTTTATCGGCTTCCGTCTATCAAATCCTCTCACAAGGTTTTAGTCGGTCTGAGGCTTTAGAGGACACCTGCTCTAGGTGCCACGCCTCACAGGCTTTTATCGGCTTCCGTCTATCAAATCCTCTCACAAGGTTTTAGTCGGTCTGAGGCTTTAGAGGACACCTGCTCTAGGTGCCACGCCTCACAGGCTTTATCAGGGCTTCCGTCTATCAAATCCTCTCACAAGGTTTTAGTCGGTCTGAGGCTTAGAGGAACCTGCTCTAGGTGCCACGCCTCACAGGCTTTTATCGGCTTCCGTCTATCAATCCTCTCACAAGGTGTTTAGTCGGTTGAGGCTTTAGAGGACACCTGCTCTAGGTGCCACGCTCACAGGCTTTTATCGGCTTCCGTCTATCAAATCCTCTCACAAGGTTTTAGTCGCGTATGAGGGCTTTTAGAGGACAACCTGCTCTAGGTGCCACGCCTCACAGGCTTTTATCGGCTTCCGTCTCTATCAAATCCTCTCTCAAGGTTGTTTGGTCAGTCTGAGACTTTAGAGGACACCTGCTCTAGGTGCCACGCCTCACAGGCTTTTATCGGCTTCCGTCTATCAAATCCTCTCACAAGGTTTTAGTCGGTCTGAGGCTTTAGAGGACACTTGCCCAAGGTGCCACGCAGTAGGAATGCTATTTTAAATATTGACTACTGATATCGAAATAAGGAAAAACAATTTCGTACAATGAATAGCTGTCATAGATTGCGTCCAGATCTTAAATAGTATTATTCTATCGACCTCGGAAAGTTAAACTGCAAAGTTGACGCCGGTCAGACTTGAAACCAGAACGTGGAAATACAAAAGTAAATAATGCAAGTATCTGTCACTGTAATATTTTTGACAAGCCACAGACCATTACCTTTACCGCCATATTTATCCCTTTCATCTTTATATTGATAAATAAATGTCAAAATATATTCTTCGCCACATTCTCTTCCTCTTTCCCCCTCTTGTCCCCGTCTCTCTATCTCTGATAATTAGGTGTATATATATATATATATCACACATCACATATACATGCTTACACATACATACATATATATATATACACCCACACACAAATACACACACATATATCCTTGAAGAAATTGCTATATTACCTGAACACCTGATTTATATATATACACACACACACACATCATATATATATATATACATATATAGTATATATATGTATATATATATATAAATAAATTACACATATTCACAGGTACAAATGTGTGCTGTATGCGCGCGCGCATGCATGTCAGTTTGCATATATGTATATAAGTGCATGTATATGTATACTTACATATAAGTGTATATACACACATAAATATAGCTTTATATGCTCATTCGTACATATATGCATACAGAAATATACATTAAAGCGCATTAATGCACAAATGTATATATGTATGTATGCATATCTATTTATGTATATTGTAGGTATGTATATATATACATATAAATATACGTTTGTGTGTATGCATGTGTATGCTTACAAACGTACACACACACACACACACACACACCACCACACAACACACACACACACACACACACACTCAAGGCTATAAAAGTTTGTTCTAGGAACACAGAAATAAAACTCAATACGCAATGTATTGAATGTATAATATACATACAACATACATACATACACACATATTATATATATTATATATATATATATATATATATATATATATATATATATATATATATTATAATATATATATATATATATGTATATAAAGATAGTGCATATATGCACACACACGCAACGTATGCCACATTTCTTCTTTATATATAACTTTAGACTAGGACATATACGCACAAACAATATAGCATAGTACACAAATATATATATATATGTAAGGTTCCAATACAGAACAAATAAATCCAATTTCATTATCGGGGAAACTAT
>NW_021825128.1:15000-16651 GCF_006345805.1 Octopus sinensis | reverse complement strand
TGCAATATTATACAAATGCAAGCACATATACACATACATCACACACATTTGCATTCCAACCACCGCCATTTATGTATCTCTCTGTCAATCTATCTAATTATATATATATGTGTATGTGTGTGAGCGTGTATGTGTGTGTGTGTATAAAGCGAATGGTTTACACCTGGTAGCTTACTGTCAAAGCACGGTTGTATATTCCATCTTCTATCTTTCATTTGCTATATACATACATACATACATACATACATACATATATATTATATATGTGTGTGTGTGTGTATGCATGTATGTATGTATGTATGTATATACATATATATGTATGTGTGTATGTATGTATGTATGTATGTATGTATATATGTACATATATGTATAAGAAGGAGAGTGAGGTGGATTGATAGATGAATATATGGGAAAATAGACAGACAGACAGACTGATAGATAAATAGATAGATAGATAGATAGATAGATAGATGGATGGATGGATGGATGGATGGATTGATGGATGGATATAAATATATAATTCAGTTGTAAAATTACATAGGTGACTCAAGAGCCGAGAATTCCGTGAATTGCTCTTATCAAGATTATCAGTTTGTTAGGTGCAACGGAGGAAAGTCGCCAGCCTTGAGTCACTTGTTTTAGCAACCGGATGAATAATAGAAACTCGTAAGGACTGAATGATTCGTATTAGCAATGTATGTATGTCAAATATATATATATATATATATATATGTAATAATCCTTATTATTATTTTTGATATATCTTAGGGTTAGGGTCTATTCTGTCTGTTTGTGCGCTCATAACTCGTGTATTGTTCATCCGATCGTGCTGTAATTTTAAACATGGATTCATGAGAGACCGTGCGTTTCGTAATCTAAAAATATCTTCGAAATTGTTAGTTTCAAAGTGAGAATCGCTATTTTTGTCATCTTTATGTTCTGTTTGTTCCGTCATTAATACAACCAGTTGCTCAGACGGCATATACCATTTCTCTAGCAACAAGGGGTGTACAGGATGACAGTCAGCCAAAACCGTCGCTATGCTGTCTCTCTTCTTTCCTCTTTCTTTGTGGGGTTAATAATCCTAAACTTTAGTAACAGTTTCTCATTAAAACAACATAATAGGCAGAATTGTCGGACTAAGACAGTAGGATGTTTTGAGGGAGATTTGGCTGCTGTTTCTATCAGGTCTAGCTACCATGTAGAGGTCTGCCTCATCGATATTATATATTCCTTATGCTTTCCAAAACCGAGTTACAGATTTTGACGTATGGGCTGTCAAAAGATAGAAGCATGGGGCCGAACTGCCTGAGATGCGGTCAGAAGGATGAAACCGTTTTGCACGCACTCGTGCAGTGTCCAACCATTTCCGACCTGTGGGCTTATGTCGAACGACTGCTGTCACGTGTGGGACGAGTCGGTTTATCAGCCGAGTTTATCGTCAATATCGTCACGCCTCCTTCCTTCAAAGGGAAGGAAAAGCTATTTTCATCATACTTGTGGCTATGGCGAAAGAATGGACGCGTCTGAAAGGGTTAGAGACAAACACTTTCCTCTCTGGTCAATCACTCATCAACTTCTTCAAGTATCACTTGAAAAGGAAAGTGAGAGTAGAGAGGCAAGTTTTGTCTAGCGAATGTTTCAAAAAAAG
>NW_021825128.1:0-12500 GCF_006345805.1 Octopus sinensis | reverse complement strand
CTTTGAAAAGGCATTCGACGAGAGGGGTCATGGCATGAGGGGTCACAAGCTGTGAGATCTTGACATAACTGGTAATCTAAGAGAGTGGCAATATGATTTCCTAAAAGATGAAAGTCAGGCAGTTACAGCCAATGGTGCCTTCTCTATAAAAAGAAAAATTCTGAGTGGAATCTCCGGGGAACGGTCTCGGGACCCATTACTATTTATGGTAGCTCTCTTAGACATGCCCATGGTTACTCAGACGGTCATTGTAAATACAAAATTAACACAAACAACAAAGATCCCAAGCTTACAGCAGGACCTAAATCCAATTGTAAATTGGATTGAACGTAACAATATGCAGTTAAATGCTTGAAAATTTCAAGCACTGTGTTATCAGCCGACAAATGTACGGCAGCCTGCATATACTGGACCCGAAGGCACTGCGATCTCAGAGTCACAGACAGTGGGCGATTTGGGGATCAGTAAAATGGAATGATACATCAATTCATGTTCGCATTACCAAGATGGCAAAAATGTGTAGACAATTGGCAGGATGGATACTAAGGTCCTTCAGGAGAAGAAAGCAAAAAGATCATCTTGACCCTGTGGAAGACCTTTGTTCTCAGACACCTCAGCTTTGGTCGCTGCATAGTGTCAAACCAACAAGAGGAACTTGAAGTGATCCAATGCTACTACATAAAAACGATTATATCAGTACTGCAGAAGAACTACTGGAGGGAAAAAAGAGGAATTGGATATTCTTTTATCTATGATAACAAATGAACCAACGTCCCAGCATGAAGTACAGACGAGGGCGCCTGTCAAACTCCCTCATACACCAAACGAGCCTAGAACACGTACAAGAGTGCTGACATGAAAACCCACCACCCAGAAGAAGCCAAACACAGACGTGGGCTGTGAAACGGGTACAAAGTCATGAGGTGGTGTGCAATCATGAGATCACTATGTCACACACATATGGTTGTGATGCATGTGTCTGGTGTACCCTTATCAGACGGGTAATCACGATGAGTATACTGGGCTTCGTAAATTTTTACCCCAGTGTCACTTTGATGGCATGCACTGCTCTCTCACTCAATAATAATAATAATTGCTGCACAAGATCAAAGCCTTCCCACCAGAAATCATTAAAAACACGTAATGAACAAAAATACAAGTCACTGCGTAATATGTGGTGATGGAGAGGAAACAATAAATCATATTGTCTCAGGCTGCCCAGTCCTGGTTAAGAAGGAATAGATTCGTAGGTATGACAGAACTTGGACCTATATACACTGGAAGCTATGCCAACACTATGGAATGACGACAGAAAGAAATGGTATAGGCACACCCCAGAAAAGGTCTCAGAAAATGGCAAAGCAACCATACTTTGAGATATGCCAATACACACAGATAGATAAATTGAGGTTAGTAGACCTGATATAGTTGACATAGATCATGAAAAAAAATTGCTTTCTAATCGATGTATCAATAACAACAGATGATAACGTATCTCTAAAAGAAATGGAGAAACTTTCAAAATACAAAGATCTGGAAATAGAGGTAGCTTGAATGTGGAGCCTAAAAACAGAAACAATTCCTATAATAGTAGCTGCATTCAGATAAATACATAACAAAACACCCGGACTTACTAGTGTATATAACATACAGAAAATAGCACCACTAGGCACCGCTCACATCCTACTTAAAGCACTATCAATACAACAACAAACTATGCACATACTTAAGACACACATAGCTGCGCTCGGTAGTGCAGTGAAAGCACGTAATAACAATAAGACTACTGAATAAAATAATAATAATAATAATATAATAATAATAATAATAATAATAATAATAATAATAATAATAATAATAATAATAATAATAATAATAATGATACTAATAATTTATCCAGTTTTCTAATCAAATCGATATTGATTAACTCAGCTACTTTGTCACATTGTACGACGTTTATCACGTGTCATTTTCACTGCAGGTAACATTAAACTTGTCTTCACACTTCACTCGTTTTCCATTTGTTAATTATTGTTTCAGACATTTTGAGCGATAGTCGCCATTTTAATTTTCTTTTTATCTCGCTTTTTGTTGGTATTCCCTTTGTTTAAGGTAAAATTAGTCGACTGAAGAAGTACATTTATTAACTTTACATCTTCGCTATACTTTAGATTAACGTGTGAATGGCATATTTTTATTCATTTCGATGTCTTAGAAATTTCAGCAGTAATAAATCTGTTCGCCTCAAGACGAAAAACATTCACTGGTGTCGAAATAACGAATGTGTTAGACTTCTCTGGTCGTAAACATTTCTTGCAGTCATTCATTGATTGAAACATTCACAGAATAACTACAAGGAAAGGAATTTAGTATTATAAAAGTACTATAGAGCCGGCGAATTGGCAGACTTGTTAGAGGATCGAATGTTCTTTAAGCTCCTTACATTCGGAGAAATTCATCTTTATCCTTCTTCCCTCCGTGCTCGATAAAAAAATAATACTCAAATACCAGAGTGGGTTGACTATTCCCTTCTTACCGCCTCCAAATTTCTGATTTAGCGTCTATATTAGACATCAAGTATTTATGTATGAAATTATCATGGTAGTAATATAGCAATTTGATACAAAAGCACAAGGTTCCTGGTTCGATCCGACTGCACAGCAAATTCGGTATGTGTCGAGGGAGCTACTTCCTTCCCGCCTTAGTGATAGTGGAAAAGGAAAATGTGTACCGTTCAACCCCATTTTTATATCATAATTAAATATAGCTAACTCAAACACACACACACACATATTATGTAGTGGATGGAAGCACTCCGTCGGTTACGACGACGAGGGTTCCGGTTGATCCGATCAACGGAACAGCCTGCTCGTGGAATTAACGTGTAAGTGGCTGAGCATTCCACAGAAACGTGTACCCTTAACGTAGTTCTCGGGGATATTCAGCGTGACACAGAGAGTGACAAGGCCGGCCCTTTGAAATACAGGTACAACGGAAACAGGATATAAGAGTGAGAGAAAGTTGTGGTGAAAGAGTACAGCAGGGATCACCACCATCCCCTGCCGGAGCCTCGTGGAGCTTTTAGGTGTTTTCGCTCAATAAACACTCACAACGCCCGGTCTGGGAATCGAAACCGCGATCCTACGACCGCGAGTCCGCTACCCTAACCACTGGGCCATTGCGCCTCCACATTATGTAGTAATGATTCAACAAGTAAAAATCACTCGATCAGCTAAGAATGTAAAGATAATCTTAAATTAAAAACCACAAATCTTGCAAATAGTTACTCATTAACGTTTGGTTTATGTCTGCTTCACATCGAATTATTGGACCGTTGGTTATCTCCCTTGTTTTGTTTTTCGACCCTTTGTCTTCTTCTTTAGAAGCATTTCTTGTTAAAAAAAAATACGGCTTACAAACTGTCTTGCTTTCAGCTTCATAAATGGCGGAATAAATTATTATTTTGAAGAGGAAACCCTCGGTTGCTATTTGCAAAACGATATATATATATATGTGTGTGTGTGTGTGTGTGTGTGTGTGTGTGTGTGTGCGCGTGTGTGTGTGTGTGCGTGTGTGTGTGTGTGTGTGTGTGCGTGTGTGTGTCCCTTTCTGTAGAAGAGCGTAGGCTCGAAACCTAAAATACTTTTTCTATTCCTGAGCGTTATACTAATACATCTGTTTGTTTTGTACACACCTGTCTTCGTCTTTTGTTTTTTCGTAAACTCTCCCTATATATATATACATGTATATATAATATATATATATATATATACATACATACATAAATACATACATACATACATATATATATATATATATATATATATATATATATATATATATATATATAATACATACATACATAAATACATACATACATACATACATAATATATATATATATATAATACTATATATATATATATATATATATATATATATATATATATATATATATATATATATATATATATATATATATATATAATATATATATATAATACATATACATACCTACATAAATATATGTAACATTGTATAATTATAAGCGGCAAATTTTAGCCATTTCTCCGGAGAAGAGGAACCTTAATCGAATTTTGAATCTTGACAGGCTCCAAATAAATAATATATATATATATAAAGAGAAAGAGAGAGAGAAAGGGAGGGAGAGAGAGAATGAAAGATAGATAGATAGACAGACAGACAGACAGATAGATAGATAGATAGATAGATAGATAGATAGATAGATAGATAGATAGATAGATAGATAGATAGATAGACAGACAGACAATCAGATAGATAGATAGATAGATAGATAGATACCCTCATGTCATACGGACCTACACAATGTCACAAGCTTAACAGTAGGAAAATAAGTTGGAGTTTTGATCTGTAAACTAAATGTCTCCCTAATTTTACTTCTTGAGGCATCCCGAAATGAGATCGAATCTTGAACCATGTGATTGAAGAATGAATGTTCGAACTAAACGATTATGGTTGCACCCAAGATCCGATTCTCCTAACGAGATATTTACGATAAGATGATTGACGAAAGCGGAAGAAACTAGGTTTTGTATATTTTTATCTTCTTGAATAATTTTGTGCTGGCCCTTCCTTTCTCATGTATCACTCTTTAAGGATCTTTACTGAAGAATCAACCCGAGTTTTGAGTGCTCGCCAACCAATTGTAATGAAAGGGAGGCAGACGCCATTGATGGTAGAAGATAAAATAAAAATAAACTGAAATACGCACGTAACATTCTCACGTCAGTCTATGTAAATAAAGAGGCTTATCGTTAAGCAGACGTGAAGAAGGTGCAGCCAGCATACGGGACGGAACTAGAGACTAGACCAGTTTCACTCCTTATTTCTATCTACTAGAAATTCCAATAAAAGAAATGCCATTTGTATCCTTTAGCATTGCGTTTAGGTTGTTGACTTTAATATCCCACACAACTCTGCTCCTGAACATTCACATCATACTTCAGTCTCAAGCAATTTTCTTGTAATAACGCCGAGTAAAATTTGTTTCGAGTAATTCAGAGGCGGCAGCGGGATGGTGTGGACCTTCATCCATGTGATAATGTTCCAAACAAATTTCAGAATAAACAAACAGGTAAACAAGGTAACTAGCTTTACATTGTAAGGAAAAAGCAAAATAAAGGAACGTACAACGTTTCGTACGGTGGACTTCTATCAAAAGACAGAGAGAAGGGAAGAAAGAAAAGGCGTAGTTATTAAAATTGTACTGGATGCGAAAAATTCTTTTCTTTTCTACTCTAGGTACAAGGCCCGGAATTTTGGGGGAGGGAGCCCAATCGATTACATTGACCCCAGTGCGTAACTGGTACTTAATTTATCGACCCCGAAAGGATGAAAGGCAAAGTTGATCTCAGCGGAATCTGAATTCAGAACATAGCGGCAGACGAAATACCTATTTCTTTACTACCCACAAGGGGCTAAACACAGAGAGGACAAACAAGGACAGACAAACGGATTAAGTCGATTATATCGATCCCAGTGCGCAACTGGTACTTATTTAATCGACAGGATGAAAGGCAAAGTCAACCTCGGCGGAATTTGAACTCAGAACGTAGCGACAGACGAAATACCGCTAAGCATTTCTCCCGGCGTGCTAACGTTTCTGGCAGCTCGCCTTATTTGGAGATTGAAACTGAGAGAAGCCCGTCGTATATATGTATGTATATATATATATATATATATATATATATATATATGTGTGTGTGTGTGTGTGTGTGTGTGTGTGTGGTGTGTGTGTGTGTGTCAGTGTTTGTCCCGCTCACCACTTGTCAACCGGTATTGGTGTATCTACGTCCCCGTAAGCTAGCGGTTCGACAAAAGAGACTGATAGAATAAGTACCAAGCTTTAAAAAGAAGTACGGGTCTCAGTTCATTCGACTGAAAATTCTTCCCGGCGGTGCCCCAGCATGGCCGCAGTCTAATGACTGAAACAAGTAAAGGATAACAGATCAGGACATATTTTGTGCAGGGAACTAGAATTTTCGACTCGAGTCAAATATAAGAAACTACTCCAAATCGTGGTTAGAGTACCGCTTGAGTAGAGTCAAGACCAGCTTGTTTGTACAGGCATCGAGTCATTTTAGTTGTAATAATATTTAAGTCAAACCAAACAGTGGTATTTTGAAATCATTTAATACGTACGTTTCAAGCCTGCGCATTATATAATTGGAAATGCATCCATTACGTAAGATCTTTCTCAGTTAAAGCATTGAAATATCTTACGTAATGAATACATCTCCTATTATGTATTACACATATTATGTATTAGACGTACGTATTGAATAATTTCAAAATATCTCTATTTGGTCTGACTTTATTATTACAATATGTATAAAAGTGGTGAGCTGGCAGAATCGTTAGCACGCCGGGCAAAATTCTGAGTGGCATTTTGTCCGTTTTTACATTCTGAGTTCAAATTCTGCCGAGGTCGACTTTGCCTTTCGATAAAATAAGTGCAAGTTGAAACTGGTGGTCGATGTAATCGACTTAGTCGCTGCCTCGAAATCGCTAGCCTTGTGCCAAAATTTGAAACAGTAATTACAATATCTAAATACATTTATGTATGGCAGTGCCCCAGCAAATGGCGGTGCCCCAGCATGGCCACAGCTCGTGAGCTGAAACTAGATAAAATAAAAATAAATAAAATTATCTATCTCTGAACTACAAAGGGAGCTAGAAGGAAATGGGATCAAATTTAAACCTTACATAAAACGGCCAGAATATAAACTTCGCATAGACTTTTTGAAGTGTTATATTTCAAAGTGTGGGTTTTGTCTACGCTATGTGGTAGCTCAATAGGCCAACCAACTCTAATTTTACGGTTCGTTCTAATAAGGAGTGGCTGTGTGGTAAGTAGCTTGCTAACGCACATGCGCAGTTAGTCAGTTGCTTCCTGTTCAGCCAGAGTGGACGCGAATCAACCAGCTCCGTCCAATTAAAGAAAAAAGACCAAAAACGGAAAGTTGTCGAGGTAAGTGATTTTGTTTATTGTGAGTTGGGCATAATTTATTGCGTGCCAATTATTATTTCAGTAAGTTGTGTCCAACTCTGAGACAATTTCGCCTGCTCTCGGCGGCTGCCGTTTTTGTGTTCATTGAAAAAAAAGAAAAAATAGTGGAGGGGCGTATCCTCGAATTCAATACAGTTACTGTTAAAATTACCGTTGGCGGTAGCCAGTGCTGTGTTTGGGTTGTTGAATTATTCCCTTGTCAGAGTACTTCGCAAGAAAATTTAAAAATAAGCCACTATTGGATTACCTTTCGGACCCATTTTTGTGGAGGTTGTGTTGCAGTTGCGGCGTTCCAGGTTCAACCCAGGCCGGGAGTACCGCAAGGCCAAAATATTTTTGCTGTGTTTTTTTCTGTTTTATTACTTTCTTTTGAACTTCATTTACCTCCCTCCCCCTTTTGTTTTTTTTCTTTATTGCGACTTTCCGTTGATTTCTTCCTTCTGTTGTGCTTTCTCCTTTCCTTTTTGTTTTTCAAAAATCTATCAAATTTTTATTTGGACTTTTGAACTTTTTTCTTCCTGCTTTTTGAGTTTAATTTAATATATTTTAAAAAAAACATGGCAATGAAAATTACAAAATTTTGGAGTGGGAAATCATACCACCTAAAAAGTGGTTAAAAGACCGTGAAGATAGGACGGTGGTGTTGAGAACCTACTCCAAGGCACTCGACACAGACCATCGCCTATTCGAAAAGACGGCAATTGAGGAGGAGTTGGAAGAGTATTTGCCAACAATTAATTCATTTCCAGGGGTGTCAAATATGCAACGGTGTGGTTGCTATTTGACACCCCTGAAGAGGCTTGCAAATTTGCTAGCAAACCCCTGGAGGGTAAGGAATCTTATTCCTGCCCACGTACAAAAAAAAGAAATTGATGAAAGCTTGGATTTGCGGATTGCCACCCGACATAGAACCCGAGTGGATAGAGGAGACTATCCGCCGGGGTGGGTGGGTGACAGCGAAACTAAGCTCCTCAATGTAAAAGTTCTTCCTGCGGCTGCTTGGGTTGGGTCAAAAGCAATTTTGACCCTGTGGACCCAATCAGCCAATCTGGTTCTTCCAGAGATTTTTTGGAAAAGGCCGGGTGCAGGTACCCGGGGATGCTTGAGGGTACCCCCCTAAGTGTCATCGGTGCTTGGAGTCCGGCCACATAAAAGAACTGTCCTCGGGAACAAAATAGGATCCCGGAACAGTTAAGTAAAACCCCTCTAGAAGAGGGAACGATAACGGCCGAGAAAGCAGAGGACTCCTCAAACAGAGGCCGAAAGAGGAAGGTGAGCAACAAGGGTGCTCACCAAAGGATAATAGGGATGAGGAGAGGAGGCGAATCTTCCAGCCACGGAGGAGACGCACCCTCCCTCAGTTGAAAAGGGAAAAAAAAAGAAAAAGAGGAAGAAAAACGGGACATTACCGGCTGTCAGTGAAGCACCGGAATGTCCCGGAACTACGTCGGTTGGGGTTGTGCCACCGACAAGAGAAGGAATACCGTTGGCGGGAACTGTGCCGCCAACGAAAGAACTGAACGTATTGGTCCTCTTCTATAGAGGAGGAGAAGTTGAAGGGGTGATGGAGGAGCACTACAGGAGAGCACCTTTGGCCTTCACACAGGACCCCGAATGGCCTCCGCAGGTAGCTGTGGAGGCCGTGGCGTTCGACGTGACGCTTGGGCTAGGGGAGCTCAATGAAGATTATAACTTGGTCCCGGGCGACGCGAACTCGGAACTTGATTACGTTCTGAGGGAGGCGTGGTTGATGGTGGAGGGCGCGGGCACAAGCTATTTCGAGGACGATATGTATTATTAGTAATGGACTTAAGTCCAAAAATTGAAAAATTGTAAGAGGATTAATACCTCGTTTTGTATTAATAATGGACTGCTAAGTCCAAAAATTGGAAAAATGGTAAGAGGTTTAATACCTCGTTTTGTGTTTATCTTTAAAAAGAACAAATGTTTAGAGAAGCGAAAGTCGGCGGGCGCTTTTGTCTTCTCCATCCTTATCATCTTTCTTTCATTATCATTCACCTCATTAATGTCCTCGTCCAGCCCGCAAAGCTAACTTAATCTGTGTACTGCCTTTATGGCAAATGTTTTGAAATAAAGTAGCTTGCTAACCAGCCACATGGTCCCGGGTTCAGTCCCACTGCGTGGCATCTTGGGCAAGCGTCTTCTGCTATAGCCCCGGGCCGACCAATGCCTTGTGAGTGGATTTGGTAGACGGAAACTGAAAGAAGTATGTCGTATATATGTATATGTATATATATGTGTGTGTGTTGTGTGTGTGTGTGTGTGTGTGTGTGTGTGTGTTTGTCCCCCTAGCATTGCTTGACAACCGATGCTGGTGTGTTTACGTCCCCATTACTTAGCGGTTCAGCAAAAGAGACCGATGGAATAAGTACTGGGCTTACAAAGAATAAGTCCCGGGGTCGATTTGCTCGACTAAAGGCGGTGCTCCAGCATGGCCGCAGTCAAATGACTGAAACAAGTAAAAGAGTAAAAGAGAGTGAAGATGGATGCCAAAGTTTGATTCTGATACGATTTGAACTCAAAATATGAAAGAAACAGGCTAAATGCAGTATCCACTTTTTTTCGCTTGACAACGTACTTGACAACGTACTTGTCTTTTGGTTCGAGTCTCAAGGATGGATTATTGGTAGAGAGTTAAACACAATCTGTTGATTGGTTCAGAATTGAAGAATTTAATAGTGCTGAAATATTGATGGCATCGAAGAGAATGGAAAATCTAAAAGTCTTTCATCTCAAAATCCCCGAAGTAGCGAAGGTTTGAAGATGATAAATCGATTTGTTCTTTCCTGTTCAGTGATTAATTCGTTGTGAAAACACGGCTTACAATGATATAATAAATAAAATAAAATGAAATAAAATAAAATAAAATAAAATAAAAAGCGTATAAATATCATAAAATCAATGAGTGTCATCCGAACCATTAAACGTTAAACTCCAATCACAAGTGAAAGCATTCAACAGATCTTTTACCAGTCATTTGTTTTTATCTGATGTTTTTAGCCACAGGCCAATCCCGATCAACCTAGGATCAAATGCATTCCGCGAAGTTTTCTTCAGACATAGTGTTTCCCAGACGACATTATCCAATGTATCCAGTACAAATAACGGAGATTTGGCTGTTGTTTCTTGCAGCTGGAACTACTTTTAATCATCCCTGTTAGTTCGTTTGTTTTCATCTTGTATAAGTGGGTGGGTTAGCGGTACCCGTGTTTAATCTCTACTGATTTTTAATAAGTTATTCTTTGTTGTTGATGCTTAGCCCTAGGTTCGTGTCATTCTAGCAAAATAATGATCAAAAGCATTCCATCCGTAGCAGTCCCGTATCCTTTATTTTCTGACAATGTGTTTTGGACTTAATCCCCCAATGTGTCTTATTCGATATAGAGGATGGGTTTACGGCCATAAACTTCGAAGATCCACCCAAACCGGTGAAAGTCGTGTTTTTGAACAACAGGACATCAACTTTTAGGTGCAAAATGGGGGGGAAACGGAATTTCGGAGGACTGAGGAGGAAATATACTGGCCGTAGCGATTAGCGGTGAGGCTAAGGTGATTGATCCAGAATGAGGAGAAATGGGTGTTCTGAAGACCAGAGGTCACTGTGTATAGAAGAGCCTTATCATGTTTGTATTTGTGAGCTATATCCTTGCATTTCAAATGGATGGTTTTCTTTGGAGGTGTCGTCTGTAATGTTTGTATATGTTACTGCAATTCCGTCAAAGACGAAGGAACAGTGAACTATTGTGAGTCTCACTACTTCTGCTTTCGAAATGAGTCAACTGCAGGCTGGGCGAGGAAGTGTTCTCTGGTTTTAAAATTGAAGACTAGTTTTGTCGTGCAGCTTTGATTATGTTTGCGAAATCGTTATTAGAGACGATCAGTAAATTCGAGGATTATGGAGGAGGTGGGGGTTATTTGTTGGATTAAAACCTTAAAAAAAAAAAAAGCGGTCGAATGGTTTTAAGAGTTGTTTATTGTCTGCAAGATCAGAATACGGTGGTGTATTAGTTGTAAAACAAATACAGAAAGAGAGAGAGAGGGGGGAGAGAAAGGAGGGGAGAGAAAAGGGAGAGAGAGAGGGGGAGAAAAAGAAAGGAGAGAAGAGAGAAGGGGAGAAAGACATGGGGGGAGAGAGAAATTATGACTGTATGCGGTGGGAGAAAGTGTATTAAACGATTGGAGCAAGATTAGATTTGATAAGAACTTCAGCGACATGATCTCATTTTTTTTTTAGTTTGGAAGTAAGATTAGGGGTCATGACCTTTATTGTGGGGTGCAAAGAAGGGGGGATGAAGTTATCCTCTGAAGGAGACTCTGTCTACACTGTTTTGCGACAGAGTTGACTCCATTAAAGCCCACCAAAATCCAAACAGTAAACTAGGCGAAGACAAATTAAGTCTACGACCAGAGATAAGGCCATTCCCTTCCAGAGACTTCCGTCCCGTCTATTCATCAACCCATTTTGACCACAGGTCTAGTGTAGATACTAGGAGGCGCAATGGCCCAGTGGTTAGGGCAGCGGACTCGCGGTCATAGGATCGCGGTTTCGATTCCCGGCCGCGGGCGTTGTGAGTGTTTATTGAGCGAAAAACACCTAAAGCTCCACGAGGGCTCCGGCAGGGGATGGTGATGATCCCTGCTGTACTCTTTCACCACAAATTTCCTCACTCTTACTTCCTGTTTCTGTTGTACCTGTATTTCAAAGGGCCGGCCTTGTCACTCTCTGTGTCACGCTGAATATCCCCGAGAACTACGTTAAGGGTGCACGTGTCTGTGAAGTGCTCAGCCACTTACACGTTAATTTCACGAGCAGGCTGTTCCGTTGATTCGGATCAACCGGAACCCTCGTCGTCGTAACCGACGGAGTGCTTCCCAGTGTAGATAATTCTTCAAGTCTCTGGCGCTGAGATCGAACCTTGAACCATTTAACTGAGAAACGAATCATCAGTGTGTGCTTGCCTTTACAGTGTCATCTGAGTCGCAAAACACGTTCGACGAATTATTAAAAATACATTTTGATCTGAGTTCAAATTCCGCCGAGGTCGACATTGCCTTTCATCCTTTTGGAGTCGATAAATTAAGTACCAGTTGCGTACAGAGATCGATCTAATCGACTGGCGCCCTCCCCAAATATTTCGAACCTTGTACCTAGAGTAGAAAAGAATTACAATACATTTTGTATACAGTTGTATATAGGCGCAGGAGTGGCTGTGTGGTAAGTAGCTTGCTAACCAACCACATGGTTCTGGGTTCACTCCCACTGCGTGGCATCTTGGGCAAGTGTCTTCTGCTATAGCCCCGGGCCGACCAATGCCTTGTGAGTGGATTTGGTAGACGGAAACTGAAAGAAGCCCGACGTATATATGTATATATATATATGTATGTGTGTTTGTGTGTCTGTGTTGTCCCCCTAGCATTACTTGACACCG
>NW_021825127.1:0-12500 GCF_006345805.1 Octopus sinensis | reverse complement strand
GTCAGATATCTTAAAAAAGTAAACTATTTTTGTAAAAGTAAACTATTTTTGTTGGATGGGATTATGTGGATCGCCTCCTTCGTGCATAAATCGCAACTCTTCGAGCTACGGTTGGTGTTAGCTCACCCATAGCAATCTATATCTTTTCGAAATGGACGTTAGACTTTATACATAGATTTTATACTGGCTCCTTATGAATCATTATACACTCGCTTTATAATCTTCTTCATTGATTCAAATTGGAACATTCGGTCTTCGCAAGTACATTTACGGGACTATATTTTTATATATTTATATTTATGAATTTTTATGTGTCTATAAATTTTTAAATATTTATAAATTTTCGTGTATATGTATGTATTTATGGATTCTTAGACATTTTTATATATCAAATAGATGAATGCATCTATGTATTTCGTACACCATGGAGTATTTCGTTAATATGGATTCAATAAATATATACATTGACCTTTGAATTTGTTTTCTCTCCTTCTTAATTTTATATTCCTGAAGCTCTACCAAAGCGCTAATTGGTTGAGCTGTATAAAGTGGATATCTATATCACATGTGGAGGCGCAATGGCCCAGTGGTTAGGGCAGCGGACTCGCGGTTTCGATTCCCAGACCGGGCGTTGTGAGTGTTTACTGAGCGAAAACACCTAAAGCTCCACGAGGCTCCGGCAGGGATGGTGGTGATCCCTGCTGTACTGTTTCACCACAACTTTCTCTCACTCTTACTTCCTGTTTCTGTTGTACCTGTATTTCAAAGGGCCGGCCTTGTCACTCTCTGTGTCACGCTGAATATCCCCGAGAACTACGTTAAGGGTACATGTGTCTGTGGAGTGCTCAGCCACTTACACGTTAATTTCACGAGCAGGCTGTTCCGTTGATTCGGATCAACCGGAACCTTCGTCGTCGTAACCGACGGAGTGCTTCCATTCCATCCATATCACTTATTCGTTCATTATATATACATCCCTACAGAAATCTGAAGAGATGGAGCTAGCATGGAGTTAGCATGCCTCTTGGCAGAAACGGCCGTAAGGAACTTATTCTTAAATATTTTACTCTTTTATGTGCTACTGTTATTACTATTACTAGTATATATTTGTGTAGCACACAGTCTTTGCATGTGTATCTATTCTTAGAATACTCCTTTTTCTTTTGGATTAAATAAACGTAATAGAATGTCTACCGGCTGGTGTATGCCATTTTGGTTTCCCCTCCATTTTCGTTTTGCTGCATACACACAAAACACACACACATATATACTCTCTTTTCTCTCTTTTACTTGTTTCAGTCGTTTGACTGCGGCCATGCTGGAGCACCGCCTTTAATCGAGCAGCTCGACCCCGGGACTTATTCTTTTGTAAGCCCAGTACTTATTCTATCGGTCTCTTTTGCCGAACCGCTAAGTAACGTGGACATAAACACACCAGCATCGGTTGTCAAGCAATGCTAGGGGGACAAACACAGACACACAAAACACACACACCACACACATATATATATATACATATATACGACGGGCTTCTTTCAGTTTCCGTCTACCAAATCCACTCACAAGGCTTTGGTTGGCCCGAGGCTATAGTAGAAGACACTTGCCCAAGGTGCCACGCAGTGGGACTGAACCCAGAACCATGTGGTTGGTAACCAAGCTACTTACCACACAGCCACTCCTCTATATATATATACATATGCATACTAGTATTAAGAAGAATTATGATCAACTAGCATTGACATTTTATTTAATTATTTTTAAATATATATATAGCTTGAAATAGACCTACACATGTTTCTATTACCGCAACATTACTATAATAACGGTGCATTAACTCAGACACCTACAAATAGGTGTGTCTGCGTAACTAAGTATAAATATATATAAATATATATATATTTATATCCAGGCACACGAGTAGCTGTGTGGTAAGTACCTTGTTTACCAACCACATGGTTCCTGGTCCAGTCCCACTGCGTGGCACCTTGAGCAAGTGTCTTCTACTGTAGCCTCGGGCCAACCAATGCCTTGCAAGTGGATTTGGTAGACAGAAACTGAAAAAAGCCCGTCGTATCTATCTATATACATATATATATATAAGTGTGTTTGTGTTTGTGTCTGTCTTTTAAGACTCCGCCATCGTTTAACAAGGATTTTGGTGTGTTTACGTCTCCGTAACTTAGCGGTTTGGCAAAAGAGATCGGTAGAGTAAGTACTAGGCTAACAAAGAATAAGTTCTGGGCTCGATTTGTTCGACTAAAGGCGGTGCTCCAGCCTGGCCGCAGTCTAATAACTAAAACGAATAAGAGAAAGAAAAAAAGGAATACATATATATATATGTATATATATATATATATATATATATATAATATATATATATATATATATATATATATATACACTTTTATTTTCATTCGTCCATGTTTATGCTGTATATATATTTACTTTGAATTTTATATATCGCAAAAAGTTAAGTTACAAAACAAGAGGAAAGTTTGTTTCTCTTCGTAGAAAATAAAAGAAAACGTTTGGCTTCAGACGAGCCATCGAAACATAATCCTCGACCAGCCACTTACATACTCACCATCGGAGACAATTTAATAAACCTCACGTCGTACCCATAAAAATAAACAGCAAACCAAATCAAAAAAAGATTAAATATAGAAGAAAAAAAAAATGAAACAACAAGCAAAATGTTCAGAGTATAAATAAAAAAATTCCTTTCTTATTTCCCAAGAGAAAACTTGAAAGAGAATGGTTAAATAAATAAATTATTATACAAGACTGATGTAGCTTAGAAAGAATAAAGACAATGCCTTCAGCTTACCACAGATAAAAACATTCACACCTAAAACATTATGTATTTCACGTAATTTGCCAGTTTCATTTAAGACGCATATTTATCGTTTTTATACTGCAATAACGAGAGATAATGAAGGGACAAAAAAATAGTGTAACGCCCCCTATGAGGAGAAAATGAAATCATTGCTGCTGCATCAACACCGACACCTGCATATGGGTGTCTCTGTGTACCTATGTATAAATATGTTTATATTTGTGTGTGTGTGTTTATATATATATATAATATATATATATATATATATATATATATATATATATATATATATATATATATGTACAGAGTGACAGAGCGAGAGAGATAGAGATAGACAGACAGATAGATAGGTAGATTGTTGGACAAACAGACAGATATAAGTATATATATGTGTGTGTGTGTGTGTGTGTGTGTGTGTATAATACACACACTTACATGTATGAATACATATATAGACATATTTACATATAGATATATACATATACATACATGCCTGTATATATAGACATCAAGCTACACACACACAGTCACATACATAGAGACATATATATATATATATATATATATATACCTTTTCACAGACAGAAATATATGCATTAATACATACACACACGCATAATATATATATATATATATATATATATATATATACATTCTTCAATTGTAAAAGTAAAACAATGCTATATGTTGGACGGAAAGCAACATTGACATAAAGGAGTGAATACCCGAATGTACAACTGAATATTTTCTCGGAAATACAGCTGATTGATTGTTTAATTATTTACTGATATATATATATATATATATATACCGCCGGACAAATAGTCAGATATATTCTCTAAACTGCTATATCATCTACAAAAAATAATCATTCTTGATGTATCATCAACAAACTTATACAGGAATATGTTATATAACATGCGTTCTCATAATCGTATTGAGTAAAAAATGTAACTTCGATTTCGACATGAATTTGAAACGACGTACATCTTTTCTTTAGTACTAAGGGCAATACGCCAGAAGTTTTGGTGGAGGACCTAGTCGATTACGTCGACCCTACTGTTCAACTGGTACTTATTTTATTGATTCCAAAATGATTGGGTGTCAAAGTAGACTGCAGTTGAATTTGAACTCAGAACATAAAAGACGGAAGAAATGCGTCTTAGAAGTTCGTCCTGCGTGCTGATGATACACCTTGCTCTTTGGCATCAAAATCGGAGTAAAAATTAAAGCTAACTAAATCAAATAATTAATGTAAAGTTGATATCGACAAGGATTTGAAGTCAAGATATAGATCCTTTCGTTTCTACTATGGGCAATAAGCCTGAAATTTTGTGGGAGGGGCTAGCTGATTAAATCGACCTCTAGTACTCAACTGGTATTTATTTTATTGAACCTTGAAGGATGGGAGGTAAATCGACTGCGCCGGAATTTGAATTCAGAAAGTAGAGATGGATGAAATGTCTCCAAGCTTTTTGTCACGTGAGCTAACGATTCTTCTAGTTCTTTGTCTTCAAAATCTAGATTACAAATAAATACTCCTTCGCATTTGATCTCCGCCTTAACAAATCTTCTTAATACAGATACAATATAACAAAAGCTGAGGGAGAATATAGTCGATTAAATAGACTCAAGTATATAACAGGTACACTATTACATTGATTCTGGAAGGATGTAATAAATAGGGTTCGAGATAGATCATTATGACAAATATATTCTCAGTTGAATTTGGTTTGGGTTATCTTTTATTCTTTTACTCTTTTACTCTTTTAATTGTTTCAGTCATTTGTCGGTGGCCATGCTGGAGCACCGCCTTCTAGTCGAGCATTTCGATCCCATGACTTATTCTTTGTAAGCCTAGTTCTTATTCTATCGGTCACTTTCGCCGAACCGCTAAGTTACGGGGACGTAAACACATCAGCATCGGTTGTCAAGCGATGTTGGGGGACAAACACTGACACACAAACATATACACACAAACACACACACACACATACAAACACACACACATACACACATATATATATATATATATATATATATATATATATATATATATCTGACAGGCTTCTTTCCGTCTACCAAATCCACTCACAAGGCTTTGGTCGGCCTGAGGCTATAGTAAAAGACACTTGCCCAAAGTGCCACGCAGTGGGACTGAGCCCGGAACTATGTTGTTCGTAAGCAAGCTACTTACCACACAGCCATGTAGAGGAATCTCTATCAACCTTATCCGCCATATTGATTTCCAAGTTACGAACAAGAGGAAAATACCGCTATGGCACATCCTACAGCGAATAAATATTTAGAATCCCTTCGAACGCTTGATCTTGAATGATTCGAAATATTTCTTCGTATATTGAATAGTAATAAACGAATCGAAACTCGCATCGCTACTTTGTCGACCCCGAAATTATGGAAGACAAAGATTACCTTGATCGTATTTGAACTCAGAGTATAGAATACCGGGAAGAATATCCTGCACCAAAGCATTTTATCCAATGCACGTACGAGTCTGTTAATTCACTACCTTTCTTGCTGTCTATCCTCAAATCAACCGTGGCCCGGTGCTCTTTAAAACTCTGTCTTTCATCCAGGAAGTCTGTCATCTGCTACACGAAGAATGACACTGTCTTATATATCTAAGGTCTTGATGTTTTTAGTGATAGTACTGTCTATATAGAAAGTTCCAGGTTATCAAAAAGTGTTTTATCTTTCATTCTTTACTTGATTCAATCATTGGACTGCGGCCAAGCTGGGGCACCACCTTTAACTGTTTAGTGAGACTGGTCCCCACCCCACAAATTTGAGGCCTTGTGCCTCCAATAGAAAGGTTTATTATCGTTGTTGTTAAGGCAGCGAGCTGACAGAATCGTTAGCACGCCAGGCTGCCACGTCTGCTGCCACGTTCTGAGTTCAAATTCCGCCGAGGTGGACTTTGCCTTTTATCCTTTCGGGGTCGATGAAATGAGTACCAGTTACGCACTGGGATCGATGTAATCATCTTAATCTCTTCCCCAAATTTAAGGCCTCTACTTCCAGTAGAAAGAATTATTGTTGTTGTTAGTAAGGCGGCAAGCTGGCAGAACCGTTAGCGCGCTGGATGAAATGCTTAGCGGTATATCGCCCGTTGGTACGTTCACAGTTCAAATTCCGCCGAGGTCGACTATATCTTTCATTCCTTCGGGGTCAATAAAATAAGTACCAGTCGAACAAAACAAAACAAAAACAAAAAAAAATTGTTGCCCTTGTGGCAAAATTTGAAACCATTATTGTTGTTGTTCTTTTTACTCCGGCTTTTATTGTTGTGTACTCAGAACTGATCGAGCAGATAGTCTTATAACCTAATGACTTCCAACCGTGGCCTTCACGTGTTTTTAGTTATATGCAGGACTACGTTTCTCAAGTTTCTTATTTCGCACCAAAAGATATTATGGTTCCATTAGAGGAAAATTTGCTTGCTATTTCTACCAAGCCGTGCTGCCGCATAGAAACTCCCTTGCGGACTAGTGCAATGTAAGGAATTTGAGAATGTGGTGTATACGAGGGGGTAGTGGTGGTTGCGGTGGCGGTGTTGTTGTTGACGTCGGTGGTGGTGATAGTACTAGTAGTAGTAGCTGCAGGTGGGGGTGGTAGAGGTAGTGGTAGTGAGTGTGGGTGTTGTTGTTGCTGGTGGTAGTAGTAGAGGTAGCAGTAGTTGCAGTGACAGTGAGTGTATATGTTGCTGATGGTGATGGTGATGGTGGTGATGGTGATGGTAGTGGTTGTGGTGGTAGTAGTTGTAGTAGTTGTGACAGTTAGTGTGTGTTTCGGTGTTGGTGGTAGTGCTGTTGGAGTAGAGGTTGTGGTTTAATGATAGCAGTGTGTTAGTTTTGATGGTGGTGATGGTGGTGGTGGCGATGGTGGTGGTGGTGGTGGTGATGGTTGTGATGATTATGGTAATGATGGTGCTGGAGGTGGGGATGGAGGCGGTGTCATGGTAATGGTTGTGCTTAATGTGTTAGTGCTGCTGGCGATGATGGTGCTGTTTGCGGCGTTGGGTAGAGTTGGTGGTGATGGTCGTGGTTGTAGCGATGGTACTGGTGGTGGTTAGGTTGTTCTGCAGTAGAGATTGTGTTACTGATGTTGTTATGCGACGGTGACGCTGCCGATAATGATGGTACTCCTGGTTGTGAGTAGCAGTGATAGTAATGGTGGTAGTTGTGCTGGTGGTTGTGGTAGTGGTTGTGGTTGTGGTTGTTGTTATAATGATTACAGTGTTGTTACTGATGATGTTGATATTGATTCCTACGACGGAGGAGAAAAAATCTCATCACTCGATACGTTATTGTTTGTTTGTTGTCTCATTCAAAATGGCGATATTGTATCCAAAATGGCGGTATTGTATCCACCGAGGAATTACTCATTGATACGCATCAAAGAAATGATGGCACTAATAAAAGGAAAGATTCAGATGTGCTTATGAAGAAATGTACAGTTGTATCGGTGTAATGATGGTGTAGGTGTTGGTCGTGGTACAACTGGGATGGCTTATTGATGAATGTTTTGTTAAATGAAGAGGTTTCGTCTCCCATTAGAGCGATACTAGTCCCAAATCGAATAAAAACGGCAAAACACACGATGTTTGTGCATGTGTCTTCACTCTCGTATTTACACATCATACGTATGTGTGGGAGTACGTCAGCGTGTGTTTGTGCCAGTGTATATATTCGTGTGTTTCTTAATGAGTGCCTCTTACGTGTGTTTAGGTGTTTTCATTAGAGTTTCTCTGTATGCCTGTCTCTATGCATGCCTGTCTGTACGCATGTCTGTCTCTATGTATGTCTGTGTATGCATAATTCAGTGAATGTATGCGGCTCTTTTATCTTTCCTGCGTTGGGTTGGTGTCTCTACGATTTCTAGATACAACACTGAGTATAGAAAAAGCGTGTATGGATGTGAGTATTTAAATGATTGAATATTTGTTTTTAAGACAACCTGAGTGTTTCAGTGTTTAAGGGTATGGGTATGGCAATGCATGAGAATATGAGAGGTTGTGTATAGCAGTGTTTCAGTTTTTGAGTACTTGACTATTTTGAGTATTTGACTTTATGATTATTTTTGAGAATTTGACTATGATTACTTTAGTGTCTGAATATTTGTGTGTTTGAGTATGTGAGAAGATGTATAGTGAACTGTATGAGCTTTTATGTGTTTGAGTATGTAAAATGCATATATGTTTTTGTTGTGGCTGTTTATTGTTTTTGTTGCTATGGTTGATGGAAATGTGTGTGGTGGTGGTGATGTTATTCAGCCAGAGATCAGTTCTTATCAGGTACACTTTTACGTTAACCGTACTCTAGCCATGCCCATCTCGTGTTTCCATGTGTAAGTAAAAATACATTATCTATTGGGTTTGTCTGTGATTACAAGAATACTTCGTTTCTATTTCTTGCAGGTCGCGCAACAGCCATGTATAGAGGCTTCTTTAGAGATGATGGAATGGAAAATTTGGAAGACACCGAATAATAGTGATTTAAATTGTTATTTAAAATAATATGAGCGAAATAACTTGAATATACTTAAATGAATAACGAAAGCCATTATAAAATGAATAAACAAATAGAAACAAACACATTGGGAGAAAATAATTTGGAGGCGTAGAATTAAGAATGGAGTATTTGAGTATTCCAATGTAACCAGAACCAACGAGAGCGAGGATTCACCTTCACTTCTCTTTAACATAGGTGTAAAGCCTGTAATTTCGTGCTGGGGTAGAATATTTGACTGGTATTTTATTTTATAGCTTCAATTCGAATATAAATCAATTCGACCACAGCAGGATTTGAACTCAGAACGGAAAGGGCTGGAAAAAATACCGTAAGTAATTTCTGTCCGACCCTCTAATGATTCAGCCAGTCTAGCACCATGAGTGGAGACCAATTCGAGCAGAGAGCCATTAATTTTGCGGGGAGAGGGTTAGTTAATTAAAGCGATCAAAGTATTTGCCTGGTATGTCATTTATCGACCATGAAAAGATGAAAGGTAATGGCAAACTCAGAGGGAAGGAGCCGGAAAATACACAGTAAGTCATTTAGTTAGGAGACTCTATTGAATCTGCTAATCAATCGTACACAGATCAACTCCATTGTCAGAGTACAATTATCGCATTTCTCATGCTAATCGAAAACGATTCGTATTCAATATCAGTATCACAAACGATACTGAATCCTTGACCAAATTTCTAACTGTTGGCATTCACTGATAGAAATAGTAACCAAATATCCCTCGAGTGAGTCAAACACTACTTTTGTAATAGAGAAAGCCAATAAATGATGTAAATTGACTCTCTGGGAGAAGATGACGCGTTAGTCGAATATGGAACGTCTCTGACCGTAACTGATCCGGGATTAAACGGCAATCATTGTTTTTGTATCATTAACGCAATGTAAGAAAGGCGGCAAGCTGGCTGAAACGTTAGCACGCCAGGCGGAATGCTTGGCGGTATTTCGTCTGTCTTTACGTTCTGAGTTCCAATTCCGCGAAGGTTGACTTTGCCACTCATCCTTTCGGGGTCAATAAATTAAGTACTAGTTGCGTACTGGGGTCGATATAATTGTCGTACATATGTGTATATATATATATGTGTGTGTGTGTGACTATGTTTGTGTGTCCGTGTTTGTCCCCCCAACATCGCTTGACAACCGATGCTGGTGTGTTTACGTCCCCGTAACTTAGCAGTTCGGCAAAAGAACCGATAAAATAAGTACTAGGCTTACAAAGAATAAGTCCTGGGGTCGATTTGGTCGACTAAAGGCGGTGCTCCAGTATGGCCACAGTTAAATGACTGAAACAACAAGTAAAAGAGTAAATTCACAAGGATAGAATTTTCTCTTTTTTTGTTTATTTCCCATTATTGACTGATCAATATATCAATAATTATCTCCCTAAATTAATTAATTTATTAGGTGATTTGTTAACAGACAGGGAAAACACCGACTTATATTATTAAAAAAAAAAAATCTATCCTGTAAACATTTATGAGAATAATAAAAATGTCTGTCCAACCAACGAAAGCTTTTCAACGTATGCCATTCACACTTTTACAGGAAGTGCAATTATTCTTAAATATAGATTATTTTACAGTTATGTACGTTACACTGATTATTCAAAAATAACCAGCAAACTAACAAACCTCAATTTCATAAAAACAAAGTTAAATGTTAAGCGCTCCATCGATAGTTAAAAGGAATAGAAACACCTACGGGAGTCGTGTATGGTCTTTAGTCATGTAACTTTGCAGTTTGGGATTATAATCCACGCTTATACACATAGACGCGCACACGTACAAGTGTATGCATGTTTGTATGTATGTACGTGTATTTGTGTGTGTGTGTGTGTGTGTGTGAGTGTGTGTGCGTGTGTGCGTATGTGTTTGTGTGTGTCATAGCAAACCTTAATACTGCGTGCATCGAGTTATATATTGACCAGCTTCTACAGGTTACGCTACCTTGTGAGATTAACTCTTCCTGTTTAGATGGATAACTAGGTGATACAAAAGGGTACAACGAAACATCCAGATAGACGATACAAAGAAAAAATAATTCACGAACGTGTCATTCGAAGCCTTTTATCTTCAGTCAAGAACCGGATCATCCTCGCAATTTCGGCTGATTAATCTTGAGATAGCTCCAATCTGGCCAGCCCCAAAGAAAACTAAGCCAAGACCATTAGATTCCTTGGAATGTGTGTATATATGTTTATGTGTCACTGTTTGTACCCCTCCTCCAACATCGCTTGACAACCGATGCTGGTGTGTTTACGTCCCCGTAACTTAGCGGTTCGGCGAAAGTGACCGATCGAATAAGAACTAGGCTTACAAAGAATAAGTCCTGGGGTCGATTTGCTCGACTTAAAGGCAGTGCTCCTGCATGGCCACACTGAAATGACTGAAACAAGTAAAAGAGTAAAAGAGCATATCAAAGCATATACGCACGACTAAAGAGATTTACGGTGAGTATGAATCGAACGCATCATCGACTGAAGTTACAGTAGTGGATGCATCTATAAAATATTTAATACAAATTTTTGGAAAGCAGTAAGAACGAAATACAATTAATTTTTTTAAAAGTAATTATAGCAAAAAGGAAAGCGGGGAAAACAAACAGAGCAAAGGAAAGATAGATAATGAAAAGTAAGTAATTAAAAATTGAAAATACAATAAATAGTTTATAACCGGGGAGAAACACAGAATAAATCATTAAACTGAATAATAACTATTGTCGCGACAAAAACTATTTTAAAAGCAGTTTCCGTTTTTTTTTAAATTTTTTTTCAAAATCTGTATCTTTGATTAACTGTTTCAAATATCTTTGTATCTTATATTTTAAAATTCATTTATTTGATGGTATTTGTGAATTTTCTAAATTATTTTCTCGAATGAACGCATTAATAATACATCATATACTGAGAGATGATGATGGTCATTCATCATGGTACTGATAACAATTATGATGGAGATGGTGATAATGATGATGACGCTGATGGTGCCTGTCGTGCCCTCCTTGATAGTAAGTGTTATAATATTTAAGTGTGATAATAATAATAATAATAATAATAATAATAATAATAATAATAATATTAATAATAATAATAATAATAATAATATTAATAATAATAATAATAATAATAATAATAAAATAATAATAATAATAATAATAATAATAATAATAATAATACGTGTATCTAAAAGAAATGGAGAAACTTTCAAAATACAAAGTCCTGGAAATAGAGGTAACCAGAATGTGGAATCTAAAAGCAGAAACAATTCCTATCATAATAGGTGCATTAGGCACGATAAAAAAATATTCAGACAAATACATAACAAAAACACCAGGACTTACAAACACATATAACATACAGAAAATTGAACTTCTAGGCACTGCACACATCCTACGCAGAACACTTTCCATACAATAACCATCAGAGCATCACAACAAATCACAGCACATACCCAAGGCACACAGAGCTGCGCTCGGTAGTGAAGTGAAAGCACGATATAAAAAATATACTACTGAATATAATATTAATAATAATAATAATAATAATAAATAATAATAATAATAATAATAATAATAAGAAGAAGAAGAAAGAAGAAGAAGAAGAAGAAGAAGAAGAAGAAAAAGACCAAAACAATAAAGTTTGCTTATTGATCGACATGAGCATCCCCTGTGATCATATATCTCAGCGAAAGAGTTTGACAAGCTCAGAAAATATAAAGACCTACTCATTGAAATTGAGAAAATGTGGCATCTCAAGCGGGTTACAATACCAGTGATCGTAGGAGCACTAGGAATGATCAAGAAGGGTACCGAAAATTATATGAGAATGATCCCTGGCTTACCATCCCTGCAAGAAGTGCAAAAGATTGTCTTAACTGGTACATCAGACGTATTGAGAAAAGCATTGACGATGTGAGAACTGTTGCTGCTCATGTATTTAATTAACTTTAAAAAAAAAAAATTAAAAAATAGAAAAAAAAATGAACGACGAACTACTGAGTTGGTTTAATGGTCTACCAATGTATACTATGAGTTTCTTTGCCCTAGGAGTCGGGAAGACACTCGGCAAGAAATGGAAGCAAATTTGAAAGAAAGAAGAAAAAAAGTAATAATAATAATAATAT
>NW_021825126.1:0-17956 GCF_006345805.1 Octopus sinensis | reverse complement strand
CTAATGGGTTCTTTTTGTTTTTAATTGCCAACTAATATTGGGCCACACTAATACCCGTATTTTTACTGCACTTACTTTACTCCTACGCTTATTGATTAAACTATGATCAGCATTAGTGCTTAGCACATTTGTAGAAATAAATTTCACTAAACAAGGTAGAGGGCCCGAAGTCCTCAAAGATGCTCTCTGCAGGAGCTAGCCTGAATGCCTTCAAGTTTAGTGTATATATATATATAAATACATTTGTATGTGTATATATATATATTATTTACATTTGTGTGTGTGTGTGTGTGTGTGTGTGGTGTGTGTGTGTGTATACAATAATAGTACCGAATAGTAAAGTTTATATGGCAGCAGAATGTGTAAGTGCTATAAAGAACGATGTTACTGCTGCATTTGCGAGTGAACAAAGCTTTCGTCGCTATCCTGTGGTTGCCTCACACGGAGGGCAGGTAACTAAGAAGAAACCTGGGTCTGTGAGTATCACGTAATGCTAGGGGTGGGAGCGATGACCTCACTTGCAAATGCTATGCGGACACAGACTGTGTGTCAACATTCATCTATAACCACCCCTTTCTCTCATTTACATGCAGAAATTCACACATACATGTTGAGATGCATGATACTGAAATATATATATGTAGTTATATATAATTGTATGAGTGTACATAGATTAATACGTATGTACGTATGTGTAGTTGTATGTGTGTGTATGTGTTGTGTGACTATATGTGGGTGTATGAGTGTGTACATGCATGCACGTATGAGTGTGTGTGTAGACATATGTATTATATATGTATGTGTGTGTATGTATGCATGTATATATATGTGTGTATATATATATAATAAAATACTCATACACACATAAATAGGAGGTAATTACCATGAGTGCCTTTGGATACATCTATCCCTTAGAGGATTTAAACACATCTAACTTATATCTTTCATAAAATATATGTATGTATGTATGCATGTATATATATATATATATATATATATTATATATATATATATATATATCACCCGAATTGCGAGGATGATCCGGCCCTTGACTGAAGATTAGAGGCTTCGAATGACCCGTCCGTTTTCGTATCGTCTATTTGAATGTTTTGCGTTCTTGTCCCATTTCATATATTTTTTATACACACACACACAGACACAGACACACACACACACACACACACACACACACACACACACACACACACACACATATATATATATATATATATATATGTATGTATAGATGGATAAACGTATATGTGTGTATACTTTAAGATTATACGTATATTTATGAGTGTGTATAAGTGTCTATATGATTGTGCGTGTTTGTATATATGTGTAAGCTTACTTTCTCAGATGCCGCACGGAATTTTGTCAGTGAACAGGTCGTCGTCTCAAAGCGACGAAAATATTTTGGCAAATTAAATTTAAATGTCGAATTGAATCTAACGGATGTTTGTGTGTTTTTAAATGGCTTATAAACACCTTCCTCGCTGCAATTGTGTATGTATGTATATATATATAGTGTAATAAATAAAATATATGCATATATACAACATATATGTACGTACCTACATCTACATGTATATATACATGCATATATAAATATATATACACGTGAGTACAGGACACTACAACTAGACGTAGAACTCAACGAGAAACGAAAAACGATAACGGAAAAACCAATTTTTTTACAAAAGAAAAACAGAGTACAGGACAAGCTACACAAGGAAAAATCCCCTATCATCAGCTGTCACTAGTTCGGCTCCAGCGTGTTTCGAAGGATATATATATATATACATTTGAATATATATACAAATGCATTTGTATAAATACATTTGCGTTTGTGCGTGTGTGTGTGTGTGTGTGTGTTATTGTTTTTATGTTGTGAATTATAATCTTAACGTATTACATATAATTTACATTGGGAAATGGTTTTTTAAGACAAAATCTTATCGTACAGATAGGAAACTTTTTATTTGTTATGTAATATTTCATTTAAATAAATACTTTTAATAATGATAGAAACTTTGCTTAATTCTATATATAAATTAAATTAATTATATAATAAGTTTAACTAATTTGTGTGTATATATTTGAACCATTTTTTATTTTTAATTCTTGTAGTTATAGTTTGTAGTAGTATTATGTATATAAGTTAGCATGAAGTTTTTTTAGCATATATTACATAATTAGAATAAAATGTAACTTAGCTGTTTATTAAATAAATACATAAATAGATAATTTAATAGATATTGGTTAAATTATAGTATTTTAGTTTCACTTAATGTATTTTATATAGATATATTTTGTTTTAATTACTTGTATTTTAATTTCCCAGTAATGATATACTATAGTTTGTTATTTTTTTTCTTCTATAAGATAAAATATATTTTTATAGATCAAATAAATATTTCTATCTATTTTTTCTAGTTTTATTTACACCACGTTTTTAACGAGATAAATTTATTATAAACACTAAGTCCAATGTATTAAATTTAAAGATTTAGTTAACAGAATATATTTGATAAGATATTTCGTGTTTTTGTTTTAAGATATATTGTTGAATTTTGTTCGATTTTTTATTGAAAAATAACCTATTATTATATATATTTATATTTTCTTATAAGATAATATACGTACATTTATTTAATTATTTTATTGTTTTTATCTTGGACCTGATGAGTGACTATATTTAAAATTAATTGATTTTATTGTTATCAATATGAAAATAGAGCCACGAAACACGTGTAGTCTATTTACTAATTATATACTATTTATTTATTATTTCGTACTTTATTTAGTTCTAGGTAAATGTTTTATCGTATCTTTAATTTTTTCTATATGGTATGATTTAAGTATGTCATTGCTGAATTGCTACATGCTGGTTCTTCTCTAATTTATATA
Organism: Octopus sinensis; assembly: GCF_006345805.1. NCBI lineage: Eukaryota > Metazoa > Mollusca > Cephalopoda > Octopoda > Octopodidae > Octopus > Octopus sinensis. The sequence goes on along the minus strand of NW_021825126.1, from coordinate 15,046 downwards.
TATATATATATTGATATGGAGGTCAGTTCGGAAAAAGAAAATAAGAGTGTTATGACCCACTTTTGCTGGTTTGTAGTCGTAGAGTCTAGGATAAAAAGTTATTGCCTTTTATTCTGCCATTTTCTGGAGAGATTAATGTTTTTGGAAGAGACCTTTGACCCTTCTCCGGCCAGGGAAAGTTTAAGGAACCACCCTTTAAAATGCGGTGAGCTGTGTGCTTGTTGGTCAGTTCGACCGGAGACAGTGAATTGGCAACAGGGCAGTTTAGGAGTTCTGCCTCAGACGGCAAAGGGGCCGGAGGAGACAGTCAGTTGGCAAAAGACAGCAGCCAAGAAGGTGGCGATGGCGAGAGGATGACAACGTTGAGAAAGACAGACAGATAACACAGAGGATTGAGAGCGAAAGGGAGATTACGGCGTGAAGGCATTGGCTATTCGTAGTGGGAGTTTCCGAAATTGTTGCAGACTGGAAAACGTTCGGTAAAGTTTTGTTTGTGTCTTTTGGTTGTTGAATTTTGATGTGAAATGTAAAAGAAAGAATTGTGACGTAAATTGTAATCTGTGATGAAGAGAAAAAAAAAAGAATTGTTGAACTAAAAAAGGGAATTGATGTGTCAAAAAAAGAAAGAAGGAAAAGAGGAAGAAAAGAAATGAGATTGTAAAGAACGTTGTGAAAAGAGTTGTTGAAAAGAAAGAGAAAGACTTTAATGTAGAACATTGAACTGTTTTGATTTGTCTCCTGACTTGCTGTATCGTGAACATTATTTGTTTTGATTGTTTTCGATTTTGTTATTTTCTTTAATGTATCTGCTATGTTTCACATTGTATTTGACGTCGTAATAATGGTTATAAACTGTTCTTAAATGTAAGCATTTCGCCTTCCGCCGTGTCTCTCTTCCTCCTCCTGTTGTTGTTGTTGTTGTTGTTGTTATCTCCGGTCGCCGGTTCGAGTTCGTTGCCGTCCCCCCTCCACCACCGTTTTCTCTCTCTGTGGCGATTCATTTTAAATATAGTCACTCATCAGGTCTAAGATAAAAACAATAAAATAATTAAATAAATGTACGTATATTATCTCTCTCTGTTCGACTGGGCCGGTCAATCGTCGTCGCTCGACTTGGTAGGGTCCCGGGTTCGAAGTTTGAGCGACGGCAGGGGGTTTCGTAACAATATTATATATATATATTATAATATATGATGTGAAATCGTGGGTGGAAACAGATATTGTTGTATTTGGGGATGGAAGGTTGCCAGTTTAGCCGATATTGGCTAAACTGGCAACATGACCATCCTCGATTTCACATCAAGAATCTTGCAAAACGAATATATAAACGTATATATATATATATATATATATATCATGTGATCCACCAGGCTACTGGATTATTGTTATACATCGCCGGTCACATTGTGCTTTGCATTGATTTAATTTTCGAATTAAAGCCACCCCGCTGGCTAGGAGAGCGAGCTCACATTTTTCTCTGATCGGAAGGCTAGTCCATGGCAGGGTTACCCATTTACTGCTGAGTGGATTGGGTGAATGTGAAATTAAGTGTTTTGCGGAAGAGCACAACTCACTGCTCAGTGTGGAATTCGAACTCATGATCTGGTCATCGTGAGTGCAACAACCTAATCACTAGGCCACTCACCTTCCCACCTATACATGCATACATACACACATATAATGATAATAATAATAATAATAATAATAATAATAATAATAATAATAATAATAATAATAGTAATAATAATAATAATAATAATAATAATAATAATAATAATAATAATAATAATAATAATAATAATAGTAATAATAATGTACATGATAAAACTGATTGGAAGTGTTATCATGTACATTGTTTTGTCTTGGTATAAAAGATGGGCTACAGCAAATATTCTGCTCAATACCACAGATTTGCTTGTCAGTTGTTTGACCTTAACCAGTTGAGCATGTCCCTTGGTGGCTGACGATATGTGCATCTCTGATCACGAGCAGAAGTAGTGGGGGAGCATCATAGCCGTGTGTTGAGAGGGATTCTTTGGGGTTTGAATGATTCATCTCTGGAAACAGAGGTGTTTCGTTCAACATCCTTAAACAACCCTTAATCAGGGACCTTTTGAGCGGGATGGGTTACCCAACCAGAAGAAAATTCTAACTGAGCCCCACCCGCAAGGTCATGCGCTGTTTATCCTGTTAGAGATCACCATGTCGCGCACATATGGTTGTGATGCATGTGCCTGGTGTACCCTTATCAGACGGGTAGTCATGATGGGTATACTGGGCTTCGTATATTTTACCCCAGTGTCACTTTGATGGCATGCACTGCTCTCTCACTCAATAATAATAATAACTAGCTGGACACGTGAAAAATTCACGGAAAATATAAAAAATGTAAGCATCTATAAACAGTGTACTGGTGTCATGAGAAATGTTTGTATATTATGACCGTCTGTCTTTACGTTCTGAGTTCAAATTCTGCCGGGGTCGACTTTGCCTTTCGTCCCTTGGGGCTCGATAAATTAAGTACCAGCTGAGTACCGGGGTCGGCTAATCAACTGGCCCCCTCCCCACAAAAATTTCAGGCCTAGGAAACTATATTGTGATAGAGAATATAGAAAGTAATGTAATAGCAGTGACTATATAATCCAACCAAAATATCTTAGTTACCCAAACGTAAACGGAATTACTATTTAACCTTAAAATACATCGTACATATTCTTGGCTTAGTATTTTTCTGGTATTCTTTTATTCTTTTACTTGTTTCAGTTATTTGAAATTGAGTAACTACCAAATGTTTATCGGCCTCTTTAGTTATCGTTTCTTTTTTCTTTTTTTCAGTTTTTTTTTTCAGATATACTTTATATGACCGTGATCACCGTGACCGACCAGGCTATCAGATGCTGTTACACATCGCTGATCACAATGCGCTTCGCATTGTTTTAGCCTTCAAATGACGCCACCCCGCTAGCTAAGCGAGCAGGTCAACAGAAGAAAGAATGAGAGAAAGTTGTGGCGGAAGAGTACAGTAGGGATCGCCACCATCCCCTGCCGGAGCCTCGTGGAGTTTTAGGTGTTTTCGCTCAATAAACACTCACAACGCCCGGTCTGGGAATCGAAACCACGATCCTACGACCGCGAGTCCGCTGCCTTAACCACTGGGCCATTGCGCCTCCATACTTTATATATACATAGAAAATGTCGCCATACATTCAATGACAACTATGGCAAAAGAAAGAAAATATGGGAGAAATGATGATAATGAAACGTACAGATATATTGACAAATAGAAGAATTGAACTTAAAACTAACGACAGCTATATCTGCAGAACAAACATAAATGCTGTAAATATGGATGTGCGAGGATTCGACAAGAAATCTGAAGAAAAGAAGACTTAAAAATTTATTAGTAACACATAATATAGATACTTCTTGATTCCAATCTGAGTAAGATCGATCTAGAGGAAATAGTTATTATCTAGCTTCAAAAATGTTCCTACTCTATTTTCCAGATTGTGTTTTGGAAAACTTGGGGCCAGGGTTAGCACTGTGTTGGTGAAGATTGTAACTATTTGTTTACATTTGATAAATATCATCACATTCTTTTACTCTTTTACTTGTTTCAGTCATTTGACAGCGGCCATGCTGGAGCACCGCCTTTAGTCGAATCAAATCGACCCCAGGACTTATTCTTTTTTGCAGAGCCGCTAAATTACGGGGACCTAAACACACCAGCATCGGTTGCCAAGTGATGTTGAGGGAACAAACACTGATACACAACACATACACGAGCGTTATACTAATACATCTGTTTGTTTTGTACACCACCGGTCTTCGTCTTTTGTTTTTTTCGTAAACTCTCCCCATACATATATATATATGTATATATACATATATACGACTGGCTTCTTTCAGTTTCCGTCTACCAAATCCACTCACAAGGCTTTGGTCAACCCAAGGCTATAGTAGAAGACACTTGCTCAAGGTGCCACGCAGTGGGACTGAACCCGGAACCATGTGGTTGGTAAGCAAGCCACTCCTGCGCCTATATGCTGATGATTTTCCATAATCCAACGATTTTTTCTCTCTTAAATCCATGATTGTCTTCTTTTCCATTTGTTTATATCTGTCTATTTATTTAGTATATCCAGTCGTGGAAAAGGAATTTAAACAGGCGTTTATTTATCAAAACGATCATCCATTACTTGTTAGTAAATATTCTCTCCCAATACCCATAACTACGCCTGAGGGTATCCTGTCAATGCTTGCCTAATATAATACATTCAACCGTAAGTTTTAGGAACAAATCGATTAACTGTCGAAACATTTTATTAATAATGAATATTTTTCAAATGAAGATTATTTCATGAGGAGTCTATAAAATATGAAGAAAGTGAGGATGTATGGTTCCGGGTTCAGTCCCACTGCGTGGCATCTTGGCAGTGTCTTCTGATAGCCCCGGGCTGACCAATGCCTTGTGAGTGGATTTGGTAGACGGAAGCTGAAAGAAGCCTGTCGTATATATGTGTATATATATGTATGTGTGTATGTGTTGTGTGTCTGTGTTTTGTCACCCTAGCATTGCTTGACAACCGATGCTGGTGTGTTTAAGTCCCTGTCACTTAGCGGTTCGGCAAAAGAGAGACCGATAGAATAAGCACTGGGCTTACAAAGAAAGAATAAGTCCGGGGGTCGTTGCCGACTAAAAAGGCGGTGCTCCAGCATGGCCGCAGTCAAATGACTGAAACAAGTAAAAGAGTAAAGAGAGTATGAGATGAATATATTTATTTCCCCAGTTAATGACCATAAGATGACAGCCGTTTCGCAGCTACGTCATGCAAAATTCAAAAAATTATCTATTTTAGTGTATAATAAATCATCTTACATGCCTGAACTACTGTTCATGTTATAGATTCGATAGTACTATTATACATTTTACAAAAAACAAATGCAGGTATAGCAGGCTAGCTCGTCAGATAGATAGAATATGATGGCTACATCTATTTTTTTTAAACTTCGGTATTCATTAAGTGGATTTACTGCACTTCAATTGCATAAGACTCGACTCTACATTCCAACGTATTGGTTTTTCTATGTGGCTCGGTCCACTACTCTCTCTCTCTTTACTTGTTTCAGTCATTTGACTGCGGCCATGCTGGAGCACCGCCTTTAGTCGAATCAAATCGACCCCAGGACTTATTCTTTTTTGCAGAGCCGCTAATACGGGGACCTAAACACACCAGCCATGGTTGCCAAGTGATGTTGAGGGAACAAACACTGATAACAACACATACACGAGCGTTATACTATACATCTGTTTGTTTTGTACACCACCGGTCTTCGTCTTTTGTTTTTTTCGTAAACTCTCCCCATACATATATATTATATGTAGATATCTACATATATACGACGGCTTCTTTCAGTTTCCGTCTACCAAATCCACTCACAAGGCTTGGGTCCACCCAGGCTATATAGAAGACACTTGCTCAGGGGCCACGCAGTGGGACTGAACCGGAACCATGTGGTTGGTAAGCAAGCCACTCCTGCGCCTATATGCTGATGATTTTCCATATCCAACGAATTTTTCTCTCTTAAATCCATGATTGTTTCTTTTCCATTTGTTTATATTCTGTATATTTATTTAGTATATCCAGTCGTGAAAAGGAATTTAAACAGGCGTTTATTTATCAAAACGATCATCCATTACTTGTTAGTAATATTCTCTCCCAATACCCATAACTACGCCTGAGGGTTATCCTGTCAATGCTTGCCTAATATCAAATTTCAACCGTAAGTTTTAGGAACAAATCGATTAACTGTCGAAACATTTTATTAATAATGAATATTTTTCAAATGAAGATTATTTCATGAGGAGTCTATAAAATATGAAGAAAGTGAGGATGTATGGTTCCGGGTTCAGTCCCACTGCGTGGCATCTTGGGCAAGTGTCTTCTGCTATAGCCCCGGGCTGACCAATGCCTTGTGAGTGGATTTGGTAGACGGAAGCTGAAAGAAGCCTGTCGTATATATGTGTATATATATGTATGTGTGTATGTGTTTGTGTGTCTGTGTTTGTCACCCTAGCATTGCTTGACAACCGATGCTGGTGTGTTTACGTCCCTGTCACTTAGCGGTTCGGCAAAAGAGACCGATAGAATAAGCACTGGGCTTACAAAGAATAAGTCCCGGGGTCGATTTGCTCGACTAAAAAGGCGGTGCTCCAGCATGGCCGCAGTCAAATGACTGAAACAAGTAAAAGAGTAAAGAGAGTATGAGATGAATATATTTATTTCCCCAGTTAATGACCATAAGATGACAGCCGTTTCGCAGCTAACGTCATGCAAAAAATTATCTATTTTAGTGTATAATAAATCATCTTACATGCCTGAACTACTGTTCATGTTATAGATTCGATAGTACTATTATACATTTTACAAAACAAATGCAGGTATAGCAGGCTAGCTCGTCAGATAGATAGAATATGATGGCTACATCTATTTTTTTAAACTTCGGTATTCATTAAGTGGATTTACTGCACTTCAATTGCATAAGACTCGACTCTACATTCCAACGTATTGGTTTTTCTATGTGGCTCGGTCCACTACTCTCTCTCTCTTTTACTTGTTTCAGTCATTTGACTGCGGCCATGCTGGAGCACCGCCTTTAGTCGAGCAAATCGACCCCGGGACTTATTCTTTGTAAGCCCAGTACTTATTCTATCGTTCTCTTTTTGCCGAACCGCTAAGTGACAGGGACGTAAACACACCAGCATCGGTTGTCAAGCAATGCTAGGGGGACAAACACAGACACACAAACACACACACACTTATATATATATATACATATATACGACAATCTTCTTACAGTTTCCGTCTACCAAATCCACTCACAGGGCATTGGTCGGCCCGGGGCTATAGCAGAAGACACTTGCCCAAGATGCCACGCAGTGGGACTGAACCCGGAACCATGTGGTTGATTAGCAAGTTACTTACCACACAGCCACTCCTGCGCATATAGGATTTTTTTTTGTACATTAAATCTACTTTTCAGGTATTTGTATTTCTCACTGTCTTCACTTAGAATATATTAACATGGCTACTACTATACTCACTAGCTGCAGCATCATGTACCGACTTAAAATAATTTAGCTGCAAATGGAGACGGTCCTAGAATATTTTTATCTTATTCACATATCCAACAAAGGGCTTTTTTGTCACTTTATACTATTGGTCATTATGATAGGCGCAGGAGTGGCTGTGTGGTAAGCAGCATGCTTACCAACCACATGGTTTCGGGTTCAGTCCCACTGCGTGACACCTTGGGCAAGTGTCTTCTACTATAGCCTCGGGCCGACCAAAGCCTTGTGAGTGGATTTGGTAGACGGAAACTGAAAGAAACCCGTCGTATATATATATATATATATATATATATATATGTTGTGTGTGTGTGTGTGTTTGTCCCCCAACATTGCTTGACAACCGATGCTGGTGACTTTACGTCCCCGTAACCTAGCAGTTCGGCAAAAGAGACCGATAGAATAAGTACTAGTCTTACAAAGAATAAGTCCTGGGGCCGATTTGCTCGACAAAAGGTGATGCTCCAGCATGGCCACAATCAAATGACTGAAACAAGTAAAAATACCAAGGAAAATGTACTTTATAATTTCACATTTCTTTGGTAATTGATAAAATGTTCTTTTTTTTTACCTTTTCTGAGGTTGTCTTTCTTGGTTTTGCTGTTGATGATATTGCTGTTGTTCCACTTTGTATCCAGGTTAACCCTTAACATGAAAACTTACAAGCTAAGGCGTTCCAACCGTAACCACCCTGTATTTTAAAGTAGATTGCCTATTGTTTGTTCTTTACCTATTCAATACAGTGTAATAAAATTTAATGTGGAGGCGCAATGGCCCAGTGGTTAGGGCAGTGAACTCGCGGTCTGAGGATCGCGGTTTCGATTCCCAACCGGGAATTGTGTGTGTTTATTGAGCGAAAACACCTAAAGCTCCACGAGGCTCCGGCAGGGGGTGGTGGCGACCCCTGTTGTACTCTTTCGCCTCAACTTTCTCTCACTCCACTCTTACTTCCTGTTTCTGTTGTACCTGTATTTCAAGGGGCCGGCCTTGTCACTCTCTGTGTCACGCTGAATATCCCTGAGAACTACGTTAAGGGTGCACGTGTCTGTGGAGTGCTCAGCCACTTACACGTTAATTTCACGACCAAGCTGTTCCAATGATTCGGATCAACAGGAACCCTCATCGTCGTAACCGACGGAGTGCTTCCATCCAATAAAATTTACTGCAGAATATCTCGATATTCCTTCCCCGTGGAAGGACTACAACGCAAAAACTTACCCATTGGTTCGGTGTTATTGACGCTTTTGAAGTCTTCGTATGCAGCCATGTTGTTTGTAGTGATTCTCGACATGGCGAATTCAAGTTTGAAACAAAAATCGTGGTGATCTCGAGTTTTCAATGTGTGTGTTCAAAACAATAAGCAGTTATTTAACAAGACTGATAATTGTGGCATTAATTCTGTAGATGATAGCCATGAAAAACTCAATATATTTGTGTTTGTAAATTAGAATGTATCAGAAGTAATTTTGTGGTACGTAATATTAATATTCCAATTTATGGAGATTAATGAAATATTTATGGAGTTTTAATGAAGTGTTTATTTAAACAGAAGTATTTATTTTATTTTATTTATTTATTCGTGCATTTATCTTCTATTTATTTACTTATTTATATACTATTTTTGCGCATGCTTTTGTATACATATCTATAAATGATGATTTCAAATTGAAAGTCGTGTAATTCTTTAGTCTATCGTCCTCGGTTTTTCAAATTACATTGAATTCATAATTCTATGTTTGTAATGACATTCTCTTCCATATGAATTTTATTTGTATCATTCTATCATTCTAAATTCTAACTGTAAAATATATTAGAATATGATACAAAATGTTAGGAATCGCCGAAATTGTTTAGAAGTAACGGCTTCGAACTTAAAGTATTATCAGTTTCTGAGGATCCTAATAAGAAAACAGTTTCTTTGCTTGCACACTTAAAATTCATGCATACATATATGTATATACATAAATAAAAGTATACATAATCCGTTTTTAATCCAATATTTACATGTTATTCTTTATAACTATTCGACTTTGAGTTCAACTATTAAAGATGAATTGTTTCACATTCTCCTGAAGTTTCTAAATTCTGACGATGTCGATAATATATATAAATATATATATATATATATATATATTATATAATATATATATATATATATATATATATATAGTGAGAATTTACGAAAAAACAAAAGACGAAAACGGGTGTGTAAACAACAAACAGATGTATTAGTTTAACGCTCGGGAAGAGGGAAAGTCTTTTACGTTATGAGCCTACGTTCTTCGACAGAAAGGAACACAGAAATAAACAGGGAGAGAAAATAAAAAGGTTTAGTAGCTAGCGATCTATCATGGCGAATGCCGGACAGTGGGGTCACACAAGAGAGCTAGGAAGAAGGGGAGATAGAAAAGTAGTGGTGATCCCAAAACGAAAGTGCGCGTGCGTATGTATGTGAGAGCGTGTATGTGCGTGTGGAAGTGGGATGGTGACCTTGACGCGTGCGTGTGTAGGTGTGTTGATGATAGTGTGGTTGCTGGGAAGTGGTTAGTGCTAGTGTGTGCGCTGGTGTGGGTGTGGGAAGTGATCAGTACAAGTGTGTACGGAGTGGTGGTGTGGTGTGGTGGTGTTTGGGTGTGGGGGAGGTGAGAGTGGGAGAAGCAAAGGTGGGGTGTAAGGGATGGGGTGGGGGATAGGATGTATAGGGATGGTGGGGTTGGAATGTATAGAGATGGGGTAACGAAGGAGGGGTGACGATGAAGGGAGAAGGTGAGTAGAAGTGAAGAAGGGAAGTAGGTGTCAGAGCAAGAGAGGAAATGTGGATGGGAGGAAGTAGGTGTGAGAGTAAGAGAGGATAGAGGAGCGGGGTTAGATGAAGAGGGGAGGAGAGTGGAGCCCATGTGGTGCAAAGAAGTGAAGAGAGAAGATTAATCCTGTTCATGGCGAAGACGGGAGTCTGGATGACCCCTGTGCAAGGACAATCCGAACACAGACAGGTGTTGTAAAGAATGAACGGTAGAGCGGAAATGGCGTGAGACTGGGGTGTTGTTGCTGAGTCTGATGTCTCGGAGGTGTCATGCTTCACCATCTCATCCCATGTCTTCCTGGGTCTACCTCTTCTATAGTTAGGAAGTGGCACTTCCTCACACAACTACATCCATTCATATGTAATACATGGCCATACCAGCACAGTCATCTCTCTTGCACACCACATTCAATGCTTCTTATACCCAACTTTTCTCTTAGGGCGCTTACACTCTGTCGTGTATGCACACTGACATTACACATCCAGCAGACCATACTAGCTTCATTTGGTTCAAGTCTTAGCAGTCCTTAGCAGTCATGGTCAATATTTCACTGCCGTGCATCATACAGTCTACCTTTCACCCTGAGTGAGAGGCCCTTAGTTGACAGCAGAGGTAGGAGCTCCCTGAACTTTGCTCAAGCTATTCTTACTCTAGTTGCTACACTCTCAGAGCTCTCACTACAGACTTGTATGCCTAGATAACAGAAGCTATTAACTACTTCTGGTTTCTCCACCAGGCATGTGATGGAAACTGTTTTCTGTACATCTTCAATGTTTATTGCCCCGGTGCATCTGCCACACGCAAAAACTCAATACATGTTTATAACATGTTAGAATAGTTGTAGTAGGAGTAGGAGCACTCCGTCGGTTACGACGATGAGGGTCCCAGCTGATACGATCAACGGAACAGCTTGCTCGTGGAATTAACGTGCAAGTGGCTGAGCACTCCACAGACACGTGTACCCTTAACGTAGTTCTCGAGGAAATTCAGCGTGACACAGAGTGTGACAAGGCTGGCTCTTTGAAATACAGGTACAACAGAAACAGTAAGTAAGAGTGAGAGAAAGTTGTGGTGAAAGAGTACAGCAGGGTTCACCACCATCCCTGCCGGAGCCTCGTGGAGCTTTAGGTGTTTTCGCTCAATAAACACTCACAATGCCCGGTCTGGGAATCGAAACCGCGATCCTCCGACCGCGAGTCCGCTGCCCTAACCACTGGGCCATTGCATGGTAGAATATATTTATAATAGCTAAAGCAAAGAAGAGCACTGACTTTCAGTCTAAAGTCAACAATTAGCATTATTTCAGTCGAAGTCGTGGTAATAGTAGTTATGGCAGTGGTGGTGGTGGTGGTGGTGGTGGTGATGGTGATAATTTAATGATGACACTGAAGGTGTGGGTGGTAATGATGATGATGATGATGAGGAGGAGGAGGAGGAGGAAACATATGATGATGATGATAATTAAAATGATGACACTGAAAGTGGTGATGAAGGCAGTGGTGATGATTCTGCCACTGCTGATACAGCTGCTGCTGCAGATGATGATGATGGAGGAGGAGGAGGAGGAGGAGGAGGAGGAGGAGGAGGAGGAGGAGGAGGAGGAGGAGTGAGGAGGAGAGGAGAGGAGCGAAGAAGAGAGAGGTAGGAGCAAGGAGGAGGAGAAAGAAGAGCAGGAGGAAGAAGAGAATGACAGTGATGGTGAAATGAGAGTAGTTAAATTTCAGAGAGGAGTAGATGATGGAGGAGGATGCTACAGCAAAAGAAGAGAGGGAGATGGTGAAGAAGAATAGGAAGAAGAAGAAGAAGAAGAGAAGAGAAGAAAAGAAGAAGAAGAAGAAGAAGAAGAAGAAGAAGAAGAAGAAGAAGAGAGAACTGGAAGGAGACGGAAGGAAAATAAAGAGCATCAACAACCTCAACAACAGTAACTAACACTGTCAGTTACGACGATAAGGGTTCCAGTTGGTCCGATCAATGGAACAGCCTGCTCGTGAAATTAATGTGCATGTGGCTGAGTACTCCATAGACCCGTTTACCTATTTCTTTATTACCCACAAGGGGCTAAACACAGAGAGAATAAACAAGTACAGACAAACGGATTAAGTTGATTATATCGACGTCAGTGCATAACTGGTACTTATTTAACGGACCCCGAAAGGATGAAAGGCAAAGTCGACCTTGGCGGAATTTAAACTCAGAACGTAGTGGCAGACGAAATACCGCTAAGCATATCGCCCGGCGTGCTAACGTTTCTGCCAGCTCGCCGGGTATAGACCCGTATCCCCTTAATGTAATTATCAGGGAGATTTAGCACGACTCAGAGTGTGACAAGGCTTGCCCTTTGAAATATAGTTACTACTCATTTTTGCCAGCTGAGTGAACTGGGGCAACATGAAATAAAGTGTCTTACTCAAGGACACAATGCGTCGCCGAGAATTGAACTTGTGGCACTTTGATTATAAGCCGAATACCCTAACCACTAAGCCATGTGCCTTTACACAACAACAGTAATAACAGCAACAAGAGAGCCTCTACATGATCATTTAGGATGTTAGAAACTGTAACCAAATAAGGCGGCGAGCTGGCAGGAACATTAGCATGCCGGGCGAAATGCTTAGCGGTATTTCATCTGCCGATACGTTCTGAGTTCAAATTCCGCTAAGGCCAACTTTGCCTTTCATCTTTTCGGGGTCAATAAATTAAGTACCAATTACGTACTGGGGTCGATGTAATCAACTTAATACCTATGTCTGTCCTTGTTTGTCCTCTCTGTGTTTAGCCCCTTGTGGGTAGTAAAGAAATAGGTATTTCGTCTGCTGTTACATTCTGAGCTCAAATTCCGTCGAGGTCGACTTTGCCTTTCATCCTTTCGGGGGTGATAGATTAAGTACCAGTTACACACTGGGGTCGATGGAATCAACTTAATCCCTTTGTCTGTCCTTGTTTGTCCTCTCTGTGTTTAGCCCCTTGTGGGTAGTAAAGAAATAGGTATTTCGTTTGCTGTTACATTCTGAGCTTAAATTTCGCCAAGGTCGACTTTGCCTTTCATCTTTTTGAGGTCAATAAATTAAGTACCACTGGGGTCGATGTAATCAACTTAATCCCTTTGTCTGTCCTTGTTTGTCCTCTCTGTGTTTAGCCCCTTGTGGGTAGTAAAGAAATAGGTATTTCGTCTGCTGTTACATTCTGAGCTCAAATTCCGTCGAGGTCGACTTTGCCTTTCATCCTTTCGGGGTTGATAGATTAAGTACCAGTTACACACTGGGGTCGATGTAATCGACTTAATCGTTTGTCTGTCCTTGTTTATCCCCTCTATGGCCCCTTGTGGGCAATAAAGAAATAAGAAACTGTAACGAAATCTCCTTCAAATGAGCTCCACACTAACTTTAAAAAAAGGGGAGAACACATTGGATAATGTAATCTTGGATATATTATGTTTGGAAAATAAAGGTCAAGGTGGCCACTACTGGAATGTCTTTGATCATAGGTTTGCTTGTTCAACAGCAAAAAGAAAAGCAACTGTAGAAACAACAATCACACTAGCAACAACACCAAGGATAGAAGCAATGATGCCAATGATCACAAGGGCAACAACAGAAATAATGGAGGCACAATGGCCCAGTAGTTAGGGCAGCGGACTCACGGTCATAAGAACGCGGTTTCGATTCCCAGACCGGGCATTGTGAGTGTTTATTGAGCAAAAACACCTAAGCTCCACAAGTTTCCGGTGAGGAAGGGTGGTGAACTCCGCTGTACTCTTTCACCACAACTTTCTCTCACTCTTTCTTCCTACTTCTGCCACAAAGCAGAGGAACCATGGTGTAACCCACTATGGTGTGGTAAACTTTCAGGCCCTAGTCTAGATTGTGAATCCTCTGTACCCCAGAATAGTTCAGCTCTCCACCCGTTAAAAGCCACCGTTTACGGAATGCGGATAACAATGTAGCTTTCGCGCCCGTGTAACCACCAGTCTATCGCGTGTGGTGGGTGGATCTTCAAGTTGCCACACGCACTCTTAGTAGCTTAGAGTAGGCTCGAATTAGAGATCATTCTTTGTTGCTAATGGCGTGAGTCCTGATTGGAAGAAGGAGAAGAAAAGAAGAAGAAGAAGAAAGAAGAAGAAGAAGAAGAAGAAGAAGAAGAAGAAGAAGAAGAAAGAAGAAGAAAACAGCAATAGTAAGAACAGAAATAATGGTTATAACACCAGGAGCAGCAGCAGCAACAGCAGCACCAGTAACATCAGCAGCAGCATGAACAGATGTAACAATAACTACAACAGTTACAAAAATGGTAATAACAGGAATGACACCAGAAGCAGCAACAACAACAACAATAATAATAATAATAATAATAATAATAATAATAATATAATAAATAATAATAATAATAATAATAATAATAATAATAACAACAACAAGAAGAACAGCAACTTATGGCAGCAATAGTAATAACAACAACATCAACAACTGCAACAAGCAGTAATGAAAATCACAACAAAAACCATAAAAAGAAACACCAACAACAACAACAAAACGCCGCAGCAGCAATAATTGCAACAACAACAACAACAACAACAACAACAACAACAACAACAGAAAAACAAAGCAACATCAAAAACAATAACAACTACTTAAAGCATCTAATAATAGGTGACCCACATTTACCTCTTGCCACACCCATAAATAAATACAGTACAATGACCTACCTTGTTTACTTGGCAGTAATGCAGAGCGAGTGCACGTTAAGGATTGTGTCAATTGCAGTCATGCACAGCTTACCTGTCAGTGCTGCAGCCATGTGATCTTTTTACTTTTTTTTTTTTGATTTAGAGTACATAACATATGGGTTGTTAATAAGGAGAGATGCAGTGATTATGAGCAACAACAACAACAACGATGATGATGATGATGATGATGATGATGATGATGATGGCAATAACAAATGAGATGGCGATGATGGTGATGATGATGATGGTGACGACAGTGATGGTGATGATGTTGATGATGAGTAGTGTTGGTGGTGGTGGTGGTAGTGGCAGAGGTGATAATAATGAATGTGATTCTGGTGACGGCGATGATAACGATGATGATGATGTTGGTGGTGGTAGTGGTGTTGG
>NW_021825125.1:7500-16606 GCF_006345805.1 Octopus sinensis | reverse complement strand
ATTCAGCAATATGATTCAGCACCGTCCATTGGACGGGGGTCGTTTGCTCGATATATATATATAATATATAGTATATATATATTTATCTTTACTCTTTTACTTGTTTCAGTTATTTGACTGTGGCTATGCTGGAGCACCGCCTTTAGTTGAGAAAATCGCCCCCAGGACTTATTCTTTGGAAGCCTAGTACTTATTCTATCAGTCTCTTATGCCGAACCGCTAAGTTACGGGGACGTAAACACACATGTCTGTGGTGTGCTCAGCCACTTGCACGTTAATTTCACGAACAGGCTGTTGAGTTCATCGGATCAACTGGAACCATCCTCGTCGTAACCGACGGAGAGCCAGTTTACATACATCTTTGGTAATAAATGAGGCAATCGGCAAATCGGATTAACCAGTGGTCCCACATCCCCTGTACTACGACCCGGATCTCGTAATCTTCGTCTTCAACTTGTTCAGTGCAAAGAAGAGCACTCTTCGGGAATAAAGATTTGATGACATAGATGAGATGGAAATAGATGTGAAAAAGTAGGAGCAACATCACACTTATGATAGGCGCAGGAGTGGTTGTGTGGTAAGTAGCTTGCTTACAAACCACATGGTTCCGGGTTCAGTCCCACTGCGTGGCACCTTGGGCAAGTGTCTTCTACTATAGCCTCAGGCCAACCAAAGCCTTGTGAGTGGATTTGGTAGACGGAAACTGAAAGAAGCCCGTCGTATATATGTATATATATGCGTGTGTGTGTTTGTGTGTCTGTGTTTGTCCCCCTAGCATTGCTTGACAACCGATGCTGGTGTGTTTATGTCCCCGTTACTTAGCGGTGCGGCAAAAGAGACCGATAGAATAAGTACTGGGTTTACAAAAGAATAAGTATCGGGGTCGATTCACTCGACTAAAGGCGGTGCTCCAGCATGGCCGCAGTCAAATGACTGAAACAAGTAAAAGAGTAAGAGTAAAAAGATATGAATTTTTGCAGAGAGGAGTCAAGAACTGAATTCAACAATGGGGCAAATGTATCGCTTGTGATGGGGTACTCTGTTGTGTGGTACCCTAAACAGCATTTGCAATATGAATGACCAATGTCACCACCTGTGCATTTTTTCCGGTGGAACACCCACCCTCTCTCAGCTTGTCTCTGTCTGTCTGTCTGTCTATCTATCTCTTGCTCTCTCTTTCTTTCTGTCTTTCTCTCAGCCTGTCTCTGTCTCTCACTCTCTCTTTCTTTCTTTCTTGCTTTCTTTTTTTCTTTCTTTCTTTCTGTCTTTCTTTCTTTCTTTCTTTCTTTCTTTCTTTCTTTCTTTCTTTCTTTCTTCTTCTTCTTTCTTTCTTTCTCTCTCTTTCTCTCTCTCTCTCAGCCTGTCTCTGTCTGTCTCAGTCTATCTCTGTCTGTATGTTTGTCTGTCAGTCTGTCTCGCTCTCTCTCTCTCTTTTCCTCTCAGCCTGTCTCTGCCTGTCTGTCTTTCTCAGTCTATCTGTCTATCTGCCTGTCTGTCTCTCTCAGTCTGTCTGTCTGTCAGTCTGTCTGTCTGTCAGTCTGTCTGTCTCTCTGTATATCTCAGACTATCGCTGTCTGCCTGTCTCTCTCTCTCAGTCTATCTGTCTGTCTGCCTGTCTGTCTCTCTCAGTCTGTCTGTTTGTCAGTCTGTCAGTCTGTCTGTCTCTCTCAGTCTATCTGTCTGTCTGTCTGTCTCTGTCCCTGTCTCTCCTACGCGCTCGTGTGCATACGTACGCATTTGTGTCTATGTCGTGCGGCATGATGATTGATGGACTTAATGCGTGCAACAGTTTTGTATATCGATAACTTATGAATCCAAGACAGCGATTCCCAATCCATATTGATCTGGTCTACATCATTTCCTTTTAAGTATGGCAGTCCTCAAAATCTACAAGTCTCCATTATTTATAGAGAGAAAGAGGGGAAACTATCACCCTAAGCGACGATGAGATTATTGCTTCTCCTCTCTTTTACTCTCTCTTTTACTTGTTTCAGTCATTTGACTGCGGCCATGCTGGAGCACCGCCTTTTAGTCGAGAAAATCGACCCCGAGACTTATTCTTTGTAAGCCCAGTACTTATTCTATCGGTCTCTTTTGCCGAACCGCTAAGTGACGGGGACGTAAACACACTAGGGAGACAAACACAGACACACAAACACATACACACACACATATATATATATATATATACATATATACGACAGGCTTCTTTCAGTTTCCGTCTACCAAATCCACTCACAAGGCATTGGTCGGCCCGGGGCTATAGCAGAAGACACTTGCCCAAGATGCCACGCAGTGGGACTGAACCCGGGACCATGTGATTGGTTAGCAAGCTACTTACCACACAGGCCAGAATTTTAATTTAAAATCTTAATTTTACAATAATTATTAAACAACAATTAAGAGTCAAGGATTAGACATTATTAAATTTTACGTAAAACTTATCCCCACCATTCGTAGGTTATCCTCCTCACTTCTTGTCTGCATTTCCATAATGTTGAGAAAATCCTTGAAAAATAAATGTAAAATTTAAAGATTTACCTCCCTTAACTAACCAAGGGAAACAATCCTTGTATATTTCGCATATCTCTCTCTATATAAAGCTGAAGTTGTCTGTATATGGCAAGTTTGGTAGCCTTCAACTAACACTATCTCCTCAGAGACCCTGGGGCGCAAGTTGACCAAAATTGAGAGTATGATAGAAGAGGGCCTGCTCTTCCTTCCGTAGAAGAAACAATTCAAGTTGGACCATGTTAACACAAAAAATTATTTACATGAAAAAGGTGCTTTTTTCTATGAAAATCCCAATTTTTTACGATTTTTTGACTGCTGTGTCGCCGTTTTTCGGTGTATTTCAACCAGAAAAATGTTCACTTAAAGAGAATAACAAGCTACATAATATAAAATTTTTACTTTTCAAAAATTCCAATTCTAAAGGGTCGAAACAAACCCTGAGCAACGCCGGGCGATACTGCTAGTTTTAAGATAAACGATAAAAGTTCACTCACTAAATAGTTTTCTTTCTTTTCTTTTCTTCTTTCATTTTTTGTTTTAGAATATGATAGTTTCTACAGCGGTTCATTAGTTCATTAAAGCATTAATGAGCGAAAAATATTTATCATTAATATTATACCATGGAGTCTTTGGATGAGAAACGTTCGATAGCCAACAAGAAAGCCTGTTTCGAGAGAAAGGTAATCAGGGAGTAGCGAAACCAGATTCCGGGAAATATTAATTGAAATGTAATGAAATATTAATTGAAACCTTTCGTGGACTTATTATCTATAAGCCTAGTACTTATTCTATCGGTCTGTTTTACTGAACCGCTAAGTTACAGGAACAAAAACATACCAACATCGGTTGTCAAGCGATAGTGGGGGGGGGGACAAACACAGACACGCAAACATACATACACACACACACACACACACACACATATATTGACCTTCGAAACGTGGAGTAGATGAAATTAAGGCGACTGAAGATGGGGAATTTTCCTTGTTTTGTATGTCCTGTACTCTATTTTTTCGTTGTTTTAAAAAAAGTTCATTTTCCTTGGTTTTATATTTATGTTTTCGTTTCTCATTGTGTTCGACGTTTTTTGGGTGTCCTGTACCCATATATGCATGTATATATACATGTAGAGGTAGGTACGTACATATGTATGTATATATGCATGTGTTTTATTTATTTATTAATTTATATATATATATATAATATATATATATATTTATACACATAGTTTCCGTCTACCAAATCCACTCACAAAGCTTTGGTCAGCCCGAAGCTAGAGTAAAAGACACTGACCCAAGGTGCCACACAGTGGGACTGAACCTAGAAACATGTGGTTGGGAAGCAAGCTACTTACCACACAGCCACGCCTTGAAGAAGGAGACGGCGAAGAAGAAGAAGAAGAAGAAGAAGAAGAAGAAGAAGAAGAAGAAGAAGAAGAAGAAGAAGAAGAAGAAGAAGAAGAAGAAGAAGCAGGATTAGGAAGAGAAGAGAAAGAATAAGAAAACGAAGTTGTGGTATGACAGTGGTAGGCTGTTGGCAGGGTTTTCTTAAATGGTCAGATCTGCTACTACCTACCTACCGACCCTTCACAAAACTAAAACAGAGAGACAAAAAAAAAGGGGTGGGGGAAATGCCCCACGTATTTGAAAACTATGGAGATATTTTCAGAAAGAAGCATTTCATTTAATTCTTCCACAATTTAATTGTTTTCATGTTTTACTCTTAGTTCAAAAAGTCGCAAAGACTGAAACCGGTACTAAAATGGTCTTCGTGATAGAATTGTCCTATTTTCTTTATACACACACACACAAACGCACGCACACACACACACACTCACACTCACACACACACGCATATTTATATTACATACACATATACATACATAATCATGCAAACACAGACACACGCAGACACACGCAAACATACGCAGACACACACACACACACACACACACACACACACACACACACAAATGAAGTCTAATTAGCGCTCTCCAAAGTGTTGGACAGAATGCCTCGCAGTATTTGTCCCGACTACGGCTGACCACCACCACCACCATCACCACCACCACCACCACCACCACCACCACCAACAACAACAACAACAACAGAGACTAGGTTGATGTCAGTATTTTATTAGAAAGAATAGAAAATTTATTCTCAGCCCAGAGAAATTTAAATGCTGATATATAAATATAAGAAATAAAATTTAACCCTTTAGCATTTAAACTGGCCAAATTAAGCCCCAATATTCTCCCTGTTTTAATGTTCAAACTGACCAGATCCGGCCTCTACTGCCTACCCTACAATGACATCCTAAACTAAATACTCACATCATCGAAATCTTAAAGCTACAAAATAATGCATGATGAATTCAAAACAGTATGAATACCGTAGGTCCTCGAGTATAGTCCGCCCTCGAGTATAATACGCAGGGGATCCTTAGGGGGCTGTACTTCTGAAAAACCTAAACCTAGTGTATAATACGCAGCCCTTCTCTAACTTGAGTCGTGCGTAATTAAGTCAGCAGCACCTAGTCGAACAAACACTTCCGCGCATGTGTAATACAATAATAGTGATGTTCTTAACTGTTATATGGGAATGTAAATATGTTTGCAAATTTTTTTTGTTACATGTTATTCTGTGTTCTGAATACTTTTATTTTAATAAATGCTGCTTACTGCAAGTTATGGATGATTCTTTTATGACTTCATTGCTTTCAGGCTTAGCTTAAGGTATTTTCGCGCCCGACATCACAAAATGCGTCTGAATAAACATTGCCGGACAGCAAATAGCGACTCGGACATTGCTTAGAAAATAATTTTCATTCTTAACCTCATATATAGTACACACTATGGATTTTGACCTTTAAATTTTGGGAAAAAAGTGCGGATTATACTCGAGGATTTACGGTAAAGTATTACATTTGGCAGAGTAATCGGAACGCTAATAGGTTAATCTGGTTATACCGTTATTCCATGAGAAATATTTTGATGAACTGGATATGCATATTTTAAAAGACAGTAAACAATCTGAAAATCGGCTATAATAATATTGTTTTTCAGTTTAATTGCTACGAAGGTATGATGTTGTGGAGAAAAAAAAACAGTAGGAAAAAGTTACAGAGGTTTAAAAACCAAAAAAACTGTGTATTTTTAGCCAATAGCGAGACAGAAATTTTCTGCGTTTAGCGGAGCGGTGTCAACTTTAAGGTTGTACCCTGTGAAATTTATAGCTTAGAGTTTGTGAAATGACCTGTTCATTGTAGGTTTCTAAATAAATAGAAATACGTAATAAAATCAACATGTATCATCTTACTGTTTCTTTTGTCTCTTCCTTGATTGTATGTTTTTATTATTTTAAAAAAATTGTTATATTAATATATTTGTCTGGATGTGTTTACTTTATGCGTGTTTCAGTGTTACGTATGCCTATCATGTATTTGTGTACATCATTAATATATAAGTGCTTGTGTGTGTGTGTGTGTGTGTGTGCTTTGTATGTGTGTGTGAAAAGGGGGCGTCTGTCTCCAAAACATCAAAGTTGAGTAACGTTTTCATGCTTGGATTTGTAAACTACGATAAGAATAACACTGTTCAGCAAAGAATTTGTCCCAAAGAAAAGAATACATGTATCCTATGTTTTTGCATGCAGAATTAAAAAATAATGCCAAATTACCTGTACTAAGTTCACATATTCTTATTCACTTTCATAATGCCAAGAAACTGTATAAACATCGCAAACAACATTTGCTATATATGAAAAATATGTAAAATATTAAGACAATTGACGAAAAATATCTACAATAAAATTCCAATATCTATATATATAAAGCTGAAGTTGTCTGTGCGTGGCAGGTTTGGTAGGCTTCAATTAATTCTATCACCTCCGAGACCCTGCAGAGCAAGTTGACCAAAATTGAGAGTATGATAGAAGAAGGCTTGTTCTTCATTCCGTAGAAGAAAAAAATTCAAATCGGACTATGTTAAGACCAAAAATTATTTGCATCAAAAAGGTGCTTTTTTTTTTTATTGAAAATCTCTATTTTTTACAATTTTTTGACTGCTGTATCACCATTTTTCGGTGTATTTCAACCAGAAAAATGTTCACTTAAAGAGAATAACAAGCTACATAATGCAAAATTTTTACTTTTCAAAAATTCCAATTCTAAAGGGTCGAAAAGAAAACAAGCCCGAGCAATGTCGGGCAATACTACTAGTTAATAAATATAATTCTTTATTAAAACAAAATACACGGGTGAAGTAAATCTCGTGATGTGAAGAATCAACCCAACACAACGTGCAGGGTTACTCTAGAAGAAACGTTTGAGAACCTCCGGTCTACATCTTTAATCTTTAGGATGTGTCTTGCACACACGCAAAAGAAAAAGCGGTCAGTATATTTATTATATAATTTGGGTTACTATTTCTTTTACTGGTATTTTGATAACAACTTTAATGTTTAAACTTTATAATTAGAATAACTTTTCTTATCATGAAATCTGGAAGTGATTCAGTCTTGAACAATCTTAAGTGGCCAACAAACGGCATTCGGTGCAGTGAAAGGTCATAAATATTTTTAGTCTAATCTCCGTTTTAAATTACTAATTCAAGTTAAATCCCAAGATAAACAAATTTCAATAAATAATAGCAATTTATCCGAGGAGGTTTTATAGTAGAGACTTACGAATGAAAAGGAAGGTCTCCAGTTGGGTCACTTCTCTATCAATAAGTCTCAATTTCATTCTAAACTCACGGACATCATATGTATTTGAAATGTAAAGATGAGACGTATAGTCAAGCAAATGTGCATCTATCTATCTATCTATCTATCTATCTATCTATCTATCTATCTATCTATCTATCTATCTATCTATCTATCTATCTAGCTGCCGAAGCCGCTCGAAACCTTTGTGCTGTGTACATAGAAAGTAATATTCTTTTCTACTCTAGGTACAAGGCCCGAAATTTTGGGGGAGGCGGGACTAGTCGATTAGATCGACCCCAGTTCACAGTTATGGCTGTCAGACAATTTTTGCGACCACTTCACCCCTAACATCTGGCCACCTATCTCTACGGACGAAATGCTGCAAAACATTTTCCTCGCCGTGGTAACGATTCGGTCAACTCGCCGCCTTCATCTGCTTCGTATTGATGTAAAGATATCATTTCTTTTCATAATCGGTAAAGAAATATTTGTCTGTGTTCACGAGCAGCTTGGTGTCAACTGAGCAAACTAGCGGCGATAGAGGAACGTTAGAGCTTTGCTCAGAGCATGTGGCACCCATACACCGAATTTTTGGACTTTATCCATCCAGTGAAGGTAAGGGGCGACGGTGTCATGAAAGAATCGCATTTGCTGGACCATTTCTCTTGTGTATTGACACAGATTCTTGAAGATGATCTCGTTCAATCGGCCCTTATTGAACAGAACAGGTCGATCGGAATGTGAATGGTCTGTGAAGTCAAATTTCCCTTCTTTTAAGCGTGAAAAACCATTTCTGTTCAGTTCTTGGAATAATATTGCTTTCTATCTTTTATGTTCTGAGTTCAAATTCCACCGAGGTCGACTTTGCCTTTCACCCTTTCGGGGTCGATAAATTAAGTACCAGTAGTGAACTGGGGTCGATCTAATCGACTGGTCCCGCCTCCCCAAAAATTTCGGACCTTGTACCTAGAGTAGAAAAGAATATTACTTTATATGTACACAGCACAAAGGTTTCGAGCGGCTTCGGTAGCTTTGAAACCTTGTGTGAAAACGAAGAGAAGTAGATGTCGAAAATATTCTCATTTCCCCCCCCCCTGGTACTCTATCTTCATATGTCGGAAACAAGGTAAAATTTCATTAAAATTTTAAAAACGATAAACAATAGTTGTAGAGGAAGAATAGGACTACAAAACACGCCCGTAAAACACAACGATAAAATCATTTTTCGTGTTGATTCAAATAATACTGGAAAGAAACGAACGAATTTATTTGACAGCCCAACGCATCTATTGCTTTTTATTACGTCCTCCTCTTTGTCCTCCTCCCCTTGTTTCCACATCGTCTTTTCAATGCTGGAAGTCTGAATAGAGCAGCTTAGTTAATATGACAAACAAATGTACAAAATTTATCGAGTAAGATTCACTAATGAAATGCACTATTAATAAAAAAAATATCTTTGATTAGCGTCAAACGTCCAAATTATGTACGATCATACACTTGTCCAACCCACGCCATGTATAACTGGCGTGGGTTGGCCAAGTGTGTGTGTTTGTACATAATTATTTGTTCAAAGCTAATGATTCGGTCGTTGCTCCAATTATCTTCGACGGGTTCTTTCATTCGACAAAGGGAATTACACGTTCATTTATACATCGTGTATGTGTGGGAGGAAAAGGAGGAGGGGAGACATAAAAGAGAGATATAGATAGAGAGAGGAAGAGAAACACAGAGAGAAAGAGAAAAGATGTATAGAGTAGTTGACTGAGGAAGAGAGAGAGAGAGAGTGTGTGTGAGTGAGAGACATGAACGACCATACTTATGATCAAAGTTGTTCCATGAACGTCTCGTCGGGGTGTTTTTTGTTTGAGGCCTACTATTGTAGTACT
>NW_021825124.1:0-16417 GCF_006345805.1 Octopus sinensis | reverse complement strand
TTATAATGATATATATATATATGTATATCTATATCATATAATTACATTACATATATATAATATATATATATATATGTATATATATATGTATATATATATATGATATATATATATATGTATATATATCCATATATATATATACATATATATATACATATATGTATGTATGATATATATATATACACACACAATATGCGACATACTAATGTGTAGAATGTAGCTGTTAGTCTGATAGTGCTTGTGTTACCATACCAGCCATGCTAATCTGGTTCTTTTTTTTTTTTTTGACCTTTCTGTCCACTGTCTACTGTATTATTTTCAAATAGCCAGCCAACCAACTGGCCTGCCAGCTGTCTTCCCCACCCCTCTCTCTCTCTCTCTCGCTCTCTGTGACATTTATCTCAGATGACACTACTACTGCAATACACCATAGAACGGTCAACCAATGATATACTTCACTGCATTATGGTAGTTGTTCAATAGATGAATGAATAACCGCAGACACAGCTGTGTGGTCAAGGCATTCAGTTCGCAACTACCTAGTTTCAAGTTCACTTCCACTCAGAGAGTTGATCAACTGTCTTTACCCATAGCTTCAAGTAAACGAAAGTCTTGTAAGTTCAATTTGTTAAATGGAAAACAGTATAGAAATCTATCGGAAAAATCTGTACCTATTTCTTTACTACCCACAAGGGGCTAAACACAGAGAGGACAAACAAGGACAGACAAACGGATTAAGTCGATTACATCGACCCCAGTGCGTAACTGGTACTTAATTTATTGATCCCGAAAGGATGAAAGGCAAAGTCGACCTTGGCGGAATTTGAACTCAGAACGTAACGGCAGACGAAATACGGCTACGCATGTTGCCCGGCGCGCTAACGTTTCTACCAGCTCGCCACCTTACTTACTGCATTGGAGACTTACTGCATTGCTCAGTTTAACAGCAACACTCGAGTCCGTTCTGTTGCAACAGTGGAATTTATAAAGCTGCAGCCATATTCCCAAGAATGTCTGCTATTTGGTCCCCAAATCCTCTCAGCTTACATGCAGAGATCTGGCTCTATAATGGCATAGTGCTACCAATAGTTCTCTGTGCCAGTGAGACTTGAATGAGCACCATGAAAATTGACTGAAAGGTATAGTTGTCTCATCACAGATGTGGAGGCGCAATGGCCCAGTGGTTGGGGCAGCGGACTCGCGGTCGTAGGATTGCGGTTTCGATTCCCAGACCGGGCGTTGTGAGTGTTTATTGAGCGAAAACACCTAAAGCTCCACGAGGCTCCGGCAGGGATGGTGGTGATCCCTGCTGTACTCTTTCACCACAACTTTCTCTCACTCTTGCTTCCTGTTTCTGTTGTACCTGTATTTCAAAGGGCCGGCCTTGTCACTCTCTGTGTCACGCTGAGTATCTCCGAGAACTACGTTATGGGTGCACATGTCTGTGGAGTGCTCAGCCACTTACACGTTAATTTCATGAGCAGGCTGTTCCGTTGATCGGATCAACTGGAACCCTCATCGTCGTAGCCGACGGAGTGCTTCTCTCTGTCTCATCACAGATGCTTGAGAAGGATTCTGAGAACATATTAAGCAAGACTGCATAACCAATGAAGAGATTCTAAAGAGAACCAATACAAAACCACTTAGCAATTAAAACTAGCAAATCATGTATACCAGCTACCAGAACATTCTAAAACAGCTTTCAAATGAGCATCACTAAAAGAAAAAAAAAAGACTAAAAACTACATGGTGCAAAATATTCATAACCAACATAAAAGTTGTTGCTTATTTTGATATATATATATATATATATATTATCTTTTTTTACTTGTTTCAGTCATTTGACTGTGGCCATGCTGGAGCACCGCCTGTAGTCGAGCAACTCGACCCCGGGACTTATTCTTTTTGTAAGCCCAGTACTTATTCTATCGGTCTCTTTTTGCCAAACCGCTAAGTGACGGGGACGTAAACACACCAGCATCAGTTGTCAAGCAATGCTAGGGGAACAAACACAGACACACAAACACACACATATATATATATATATACATATATACGACAGGCTTCTTTCAGTTTCCGTCTACCAAATCCACTCACAAGGCTTTGGTCGGCCCGGGGCTATAGCCGAAGATGCCAGGCAGTGGGACTGAACCCGGAATCATGTGGTTGGTTAGCAAGCTACTTACCATACAGCCACTCCTGCGCCTATATATAGTCGCCATGATAGATCGTTAGCCACTACACACATTTTCTCTCCTTGTTTCTCTCCTTGTTTTTTCTGTGTCCCATTCTGTAGAAGAGCGTAGGCTCGAAACATAAAAGATTTTTCTGTTCCTGAGCGTTATACTAATACATGTGTTGTTTTTCTACACCACCTGTCTTCGTCGTCTTGTTTTTTTTTCGTAAACTCTCCCTATATATATATATATATATATATATTAGATATATATATATATATATTTGTATGTATTTGTGTGGTTCTGTGTTTGTCCTCCCGTCATTGCTTGACAACCGATGTTGGTGTGTTTATGTCTCCATAATTAGCAGTTCGGCAAAAGAGACTGACAGAAGAAGTAGGCTTACAAAGAATAAGCCCTGGGGTTGATTTGTTCGACTGAAGGCAGTGCTCCAGCATGGCCACAGTCAAATGACTGAAACAAGTAAAGAATAAACGAAAGAAGAATATATACATACATGCATCTACACATCACATGTACACACATACACACACACACACACACACACACACACAAACTTATGCACATAGATACACATGTACACACACCCACATACACAAAAAGCTCACACACATTCACACACACATACACACAAAAACATTCACACACACACTCAAACACACAAATATACACACATACACAAACACTCACATACACACACATATGCACTCATACACACACATATGCACTCATACACACAAGCACACACACACACGTATGTATACACACATTCACACACACATACACAAAATCACATATATATACACACACACACTACACGTATGTATACACACATACACAAACACACACACATACTCAAACACACAAATATACACACATACGCAAACACCCACATACACACAAGCACACACCACTCACACTCACACACACACACACACACACACACACTTATGTATATAGTTTCACACTACACACACCAATGAAACAAAAGCACATCAGTTGGAAAAACTTTTAGTTAGTGAGAAAAAAACAACAAAATAATATAAAATATAATAAAATATTAAAAAAAAACAACATTAGAAATCTATTGTTCCTTGCTAGAATTTAATTAGTATGGTTGTGTGATTTTATTTTTGAAATTTTAAAACTCATTTGCTTCCATTTGTATTCTTTCAAAATCAATTTTGATCCTTTTATTGCCATTTTGGTTCCATTCTTTCAATTTTTATCAAGATTTCTGTGATTCTTTTACCATTAAGGTTTGTGCTGTTTTGCCAAAAATCAGTTAATTTTTTTTTTGTTTTTAATTTTATTATATGAATGGCTTAGTCAGGGAAGAGAAGCCGTTGCTATGGCCTTCCCGAGTCCAGCAAGGCTGGCTGGTGAGATTTTAAAATAACAACCAGATAATTATATGTAATGTGCAAGTGCTCGACAACTCATTGGGAAAGCGGGGAAGAAGGGACAGAAAGCAGCAGCAAGTGAGGCAAAAACAACAATGATAACCCAATGCTAACCCTGTAACTTAGCAGTTTGGCAAAAGAGACTGATAGAATAAATACCAGGCTTAAAAAAAAGGTACCGGGGTCAGTACATTCGACTATAAATTCTTCAAGATAATGTCCCTGCATGGCTGCAGTCTAATGACTGAAACAAGTAAAAGATAAAACATAAAAAATGTATGTATATGCAGTTCTGTTTACTAATGAAATCCGCACATAAAGCTTTGGTCGACAAGAGATTACAGTGGAAGACACTTGCTCAAGGTACTACACAGTGGGATTGAACCCAAAACCCTATGGTTGAGAAGTAAGCCTTTTGATCTCTTTGTTTGGGTTGGAAAGTTGATCCCTTTATGTCGGTGGATGAAATGGGGTTTCCCTGTGAGGCAAGGGTCACATTACTTTGACCTGCTGTTAACTGTGCGATTTATCTTATAAAGCATTTATGTTTAGAAAAGTAAATAGATTTACTCAAATAGAAAATATAAAGATGATATATATACATACATATATACATTATATACATACATACATACATACATACATACATACATATATATATATATATATATATATATATAAGCAAGGAAAAATTGTAAAAAGGCAGAATGCTAAATTGAAAGAAAATTTGAGTGAAAATGGGTGTATGGAAAAAGTTTTTGAAAAATTGATAAAATATATATATATATATATATATATTTTAATTCAAACCGGTTTCGTCATAATGTGATTTTTCAAGAATTGTATAGGAAAAAATTTTTTTAAATGTGATGAGGGGGAAAAAAGAAAATTACATTGCTTTTTGCAAAAAAATAATGATAAATATATACAAAAATTAAAAAAATAGGTACTCCGATCTCTCTCTCTCTCTCTCTCTCTCTCTATATATATATATATATATAGGGAGAGTTTATGAAAAAAACAAAAGACGAAGACAGGTGGTGTACAAAACAAACAGATGTATTAGTATAACGCTCAGTAATAGAAAAAGTCTTTTACGTTTCGAGCCTACGCTCTTCTACAGAAAGGGACACAAAAAAAAACAAGGAGAGAAAAAAAAATGTGTGTGGTGGCTAGCTAGATAGATAGATAGATAGATAAACATAAATGCTATAAAAATAAATATATGTTTTATGTTTATATATACTAGTATGTCTGTATGTTGGTGTATATAAGCGTCTATGTATGTGTGTCTGAGTGTGTGTGTGTATATATTCATTTATTTACTCATTTACTCATTTACTTGTTTCAGTCATTTGACTGTGGCCATGCTGGAGCACCACCTTTAGTCGAGGAAATCGACCCCAGGACTTATTCTTTGTAAGCCTAGTACTTATTCTATCGGTCTCTTTTGCCGAACCGCTAAGTTACGGGGACGTAAACAAACCAGCATTGGTTGTCAAGCGATGTTGGTGGGGACAAACACAACACACAAACATACACATATATACATATACATATATACGACGGGCTTCTTTCAGTTCCGTCTACCAAATCCACTCACAAGGCTTTGGTCGGCCCGAGGCTATAACAGAAGACACTTGCCCAAGATGCCACGCAGTGGGACTGAACCTGGAACCATGTGGTTCGTAAGCAAGCTACTTACCACACAGCCACTCCTAATACACTATATAGAGAGATATAGATCACTTGCATAAGTATGTCAGTATATCTGCATGTGTATGTGTGTGTGTGTGTGTGTGTCTAGTTATGTTTTTATGTTTATGTCTGGATGTATTTACATTGCAAGTTTGTGTGTGTGTGTGTGTGTGTAGCTCTGATATTTAAAACTATGCCAAATGTTCCCCCCCTTCCCCACCCCATCCAATATCCTTCCCTTCCAATCAGCATGTCAATACAAACAATATAAATCATTGTTGATATTGATGTTTGTGGCACCAGTATCGCTGCACGCACGCACGCACACACACACACACACTCGCTCCCCCTCTCTCTCTCTCCTTGTTTCTGCCTCTCTCTCTTTCCCCCTTTTCCTTCTTTTTTTCTCCTCGCTCCCTTCTTTTCTCTCTTGTTACTCGCTCCATCTCTATTTATTGTCTTAAACCCCATTTATATCGTATCTTATTTGAAGGTGGCAAGCTGGCAGAAACGTTAGCGCGCCGGGGGGCGAAATGCCTAGCAGTATTTCGTCTGCCGCTATGTTCTGAGTTCAAATTCCACCGAGGTCGACTTAGCCTTTCATCCTTTCGGGGTCGATAAATAAAGTACCAGTTACGCACTGGGGTCGATGTAATCGACTTAATACCTATGTCTGTCCTTGTTTGTCCCCTCTGTGTTTAGCCCCTTGTGGGTAGTAAAGAAATAGGTATTTCGTCTGCCGCTATGTTCTGAGTTCAAATTCCGCCGAGGTCGACTTTGCCTTTCATCCTTTCGGGGTCGATAAATAAAGTACCAGTTTCGCACTGGGGTCGATGTAATCGACTTAATCCCTTTGTCTGTCCTTGTTTGTCCCCTCTCTGTTTATCCCCTTGTGGGCAGTAAAGAAATATATATCGTATCTTCTTTCTCCTTCTTTCTCTCATACACTCCAACCATCATTTTCTCTCTCTCTCTCTCTCTCTCTCTCTCTCTCTCTTCCTTAGATCCTCTCTGATAAAGCTATCTACCTATTTGCCTACAAATCTCTCTCTTTGCACTGTATCTATAACCGCTCTCTCTCTCTCTTTATTCTCTCTTACTTGTTTCAGTCATTTGACTGCAGCCATGCTGGAGCACCGCCTTTTAGTTGAGTAAATCGACCCCAGGACTTATTCTTTGTAAGCGTAGTACTTATTCTATCAGTCTCTTTTACTGAACCGCTAAGTTACGGGGGACATAAACACACCACTTTTGGTTGTCAAGCAATGGTGGGGGGACAAACACAGATACACATACATATACATACGACGGGCTTCTTCCAGTTTCCGTCTACCAAATCCACTCACAGGGCATTGGTCGGCCCGGGGCTATAGCTGAAGACACTTGCCCAAGGTGCCATGCAGTGGGACTGAACCTGGAACCATGTGGTTGGTAAGCTAGCTACTTACCACACAGCCACACCTGCGCCTATTTATTTTCATCCTCATTGTTTTCATCGAATCAAACAAGCAGTCAAACACTGTTATAGACTATCAAACATTATAAGGAAAAGGAAGCACTCCGTCGGTTACGACGATGAGGGTTCCGGTTGATCCGAATCAACGGAACAGCCTGCTCGTGAAATTAACGTGTAAGTGGCTGAGCACTCCACAGACACGTGTACCCTTAACGTAGTTCTCGGGGATATTCAGCGTGACACAGAGAGTGACAAGGCCGGCCCTTTGAAATACAGGTACAACAGAAACATCCCTGCCGGAGCCTCGTGGAGCTTTTTAGGTGCTTTCGCTCAATAAACACTCACAACGCCCGGTCTGGGAATCGAAACCGCGATCCTATGACCGCGAGTCTGCTGCCCTAGCCACTGGGCCATTGCGCCTCCACCATCAAACATTATAGCACTTCATCAAACAGCACAATCTGCCAGTGACTTTCAAACATCATAAGTAACTGAAGCTGATTGTCAATCATTGTGGCTGACAAACATTGTAAATGAGTCAAACATTCATCATCATCATCATCATCATCATCATCATCATCGTTTAATGTCTGCTTTCCATGCTAGCATGGGTTGGACAATTTGAATGACGACTGGCAAACCAGATGGCCGTACCTTCTCAAGCCATGACTGGGTCATAGGGCCAATGTCCCGGTTTCCCTGGCGTATAGGTTCCCCAACTGGACGGGACGTTGGTCCAGCACAGGTGAGCTGCAAGACGCAGGAGGAAAGAGTTTCCCGGTTTCTTGGCGTATAGGTTCCCCACCTGGATGGGACGCCGGTCCGGTGCAGGTGAGCTGCAAGGCACAGGAGGAAAGGGTTTCCCGGTTTCTTGGCGTATAGGTTCCCCACCTGGACGGGACGCCGGTCCGGCGCAGGTGAGCTGCAAGAGGAAAGAGTGAGAGAAAGTAGTGGCGAAAGAGTCAGCAGAAGTTTGCCATTACCTTCTGCCAGAGCTGCGTGGAGCTAAGGTGTTTCGCTCATAAACACACACATTGCCTGGTCTGAGATTCGAAACCGCGATCCCTCGACCGCGAGTCCACTGCTCTAACCACTAGGCCATGTGCCTCCACATAAACCTGATGGCTGCACCAGGCTCCAATCTTGATCTGGCAGAGTTTCTACAGCTGGATGCCCTTCCTAACGCCAACCACTCCAAGAGTGTAGTGGGTGCTTTTATGTGCCACCGGTACGAGGGCCAGTCAGGAGGTACTGGCAACAGTCACGGTCAAATGGTGTTTTTTACATGCCACCTACACAGGAGCCAGTCCAGCAGCACTGGCAACGACCTTGCTCGAATGTTTTTTTTCACGTGCCACCAGCACAAGTGCCAGTAAGGCGATGCTGGTAACGATCACGCTCGAATGGTGCTTTTTACGTGCCACCGGCACGGAAGCCAGTTAGCTGCTCTGGCAACAATCACGCTCGGATGGTGCTCTTAGCTGATTATTAAAGATAACGATTTGCAATTGACTTTCAAACGTCATAAGTAAATGTCAAACATTGTAGATGACTGACAAACGTTGTAATTAACTGTCAAACATTATAACTAACTAGCAGTATCGCCCAGCGTTGATCGGGTTTGTTTCGACCCTTTAGAATTGGAATTTTTGAAAAGTAAAAATTTTGTATTATGTAGCTTGTTATTCTCTTTAAGTGAACGTATTTTCTGGTTGAAATACACCGAAAAATGGTGACACAGCAGCAAAAAAATCGTAAAAAATAGGGATTTTCATAGAAAAAAGCATCTTTTTGATGTAAATAATTTTTGGTGTTAACATGGTTCGAATTTGAATTTTATCTTCTACGAAAGGAAGAGCAAGCCTTCTTCTATCATACTCTCAATTTTGGTCAACTTGCGCTGCAGGGTCTCAGAGGAGATCGTGTTAGTTGAAAGCTACCAAACCTGCCATACACAGACAACTTCAGCTTTATATAGAGAGAGATTGTCAAACATTACAATTGACTGTCAAACAGTGTCACTGGCTGTCAGACATTGCTTTAGACTGTTAAACATTGTGAGCTTGTTGTTGTTATTGTTGTAGCTGTTGCTCTTTTACTCTTTTACTTGTTTCAGTCATTTGACTGGGGCCATGCTGGAGCACTCTTTTAGTCAAGCAAATTGACCCCAGGACTTATTTTTTGTAAGCCTAGTACTTATTCTATCGATCTCTTTTGCCGAACCGCTAAGTGACGGGGACGTAAACACACCAGCATCGCTTGTCAAGCGATGTTGGGGGGACAAACACAGACACACAAACATATATACACACACTCACACACTCTCACACACACTCTCTCTCTCACACACACACACACACACACACACACACAATGGGCTTCTTTCAGTTTCTGTCTACCAAATCCACTCACAAGGCTTTGTTCGGCTCAAGGCTTTGTTCGGCTCAAGGCTATAGTAGAAGATACTTGCCCAAGGTGCCACGCAGTGGGACTGAACCTGGAACCATGTAGTTCGTAAGCAAGCTACTTACCACAATGCCACTCCTATGCCTGTTGGTCAGTTTAATGCATCAGATTTATAATCAAAACGTTCCAGCCATGACCACCCTTCAATATTTCCAGACAGTTAACTTTACTATCTGAAGAAGAGAAAAGACTGTACAGTAGCCTCTTGCGTGTGTGTGTGTGTGCATGTGTGTGTTTATGCTTATACACACATACAACTGCTGGACATGGTGATGTTGGCGCTGGACATGGTGATGTTGGCGCTGGCCCTGGAGAAGATGGTGGTGATGCTGATGATGATAAAACTTGGTTTCTGTGATCAAAATTCTAAAGTCTGTTGGGAGTTTGATAAGAGAAATTTAATGGCCACAATGTAATCAGCATGGGAGTTCGTTAATAGAGTTTCGGCTACTATAATGAGAAGGTCAAGCCACTACACAGACACTCACCTTTTATTACAGTCATTTGGGAGTTTGTTGGTGGGGGGGATTTTGCTACCATGAGGAATATATCAGGTGACTTATACAGGAACTCATGCTTTGTGATTGGTATTTTAAAGAACCACAAGAGAGTTTTTGCCAGTCACAAGATTTGGCTGTTAGAGTGGGGCCAAGCACTGCAGAGATACAAAAATATAATATTCTTGGACAGTTACACTGCATCCTATAAGGTAAGCAGCTTCTTTTAGTCACAGGGGTGAATTGCAATTATATATGAACATCTTGGGGCACAGGGAACTGAACCAAACACTACAATGCATTTATTTAGTTTTACCCTCTAAAGAATTTTCTGTGGAACATTCTAAAGGAGGTTTAACCCTTTCGTTACCAACCCGGCTGAAACCGGCCCTGGCTCTGAGTACAAAAGCCTTGTTTTCATAAATTTTGAATTAAAATCTTCCACCAAACCTTAGTCACAATTTATGTTCCTAACACTAGCTGAATGATAACTAAGTTATTTTACTAAATTCTTTGTTATATTTAACCCTTTTGATACCAACCCGGCTGAAACTGGTCCTGGCTCTGAGCACAAATGCCTTGTTTTCATAAATTTTGAATTAAAATCTTCCACGAAACCTTAGTCACAATTAATGTTCCTAACACTAGCTGAATGATAACTAAGTTATTTTACTAAATTCTTTGTTATATTTAACCCTTTTGATACCAACCCGGCTGAAACCGGTCCTGGCTCTGAGTACAAAAGCCTTGTTTTCATAAATTTTGAATTAAAATCTTCCACCAAATCTTAGTCACAATTAATGTTCCTAACACTAGCTGAATGATAACTAAGTTATTTTACTAAATTCTTTGTTATATTTAACCCTTTTGATACCAACCCGGCTGAAACCGGTCCTGGCTCTGAGTACAAAAGCCTTGTTTTCATAAATTTTGAATTAAAATCTTCCACCAAATCTTAGTCACAATTAATGTTCCTAACACTAGCTGAATGATAACTAAGTTATTTTACTAAATTCTTTGTTATATTTAACCCTTTTGATACCAACCCGGCTGAAACCGGTCCTGGCTCTGAGTACAAAAGCCTTGTTTTCATAAATTTTGAATTAAAATCTTCTACCAAACCTTAGTCACAATTAATGTTCCTAACACTAGATTAATGATAACTAAGTTATTTACTAAATTCTTTGTTATATTTAACCCTTTTGATACCAACCCGGCTGAAACCGGCCCTGGCTCTGAGTACAAAAGCCTTGTTTTCATAAATTTTGAATTAAAATCTTCTACCAAACCTTAGTCACAATTAATGTTCCTAACACTAGATTAATGATAACTAAGTTATTTACTAAATTCTTTGTTATATTTAACCCTTTTGATACCAACCCGGCTGAAACCGGCCCTGGCTCTGAGTACAAATGCCTTGTTTTCATAAATTTTGAATTAAAATCTTCCACGAAACCTTAGTCACAATTAATGTTCCTAACACTAGATTAATGATAACTAAGTTATTTTACTAAATTCTTTGTTATGTTTAAAGTAATTGAAAGAAACACAGAGCATCTCAAAATAAATACAGTAACGAAGGGGTTAAATATTTAGCTATCACAACTTGAGTACGCCAACTTGTTTAACCCTTTTGTAACCATATTTCTGTTGAAATATATTCACCGCCTTTGTTTCAATCAATTTCGAAAATAGTGAAGAATTTAATGAAATAATTTCGTCATTATTAACCCTTTTGTTACCATATTTCTGTCGAAATATATACATGGCCTTTGTTCTAATTAATTTAAAAAATAGTGAAGAATTTAGTATAATAACTTTGCCATTATTAACCCTTTCATTACCATATTTCTGTCGAAATATATACACTGCCTTTATTCTTTACTCTTTTACTCTTTTACTTGTTTCAGTCATTTGACTGCGGCCATGCTGGAGCACCGCCTTTTTAGTCGAGCGAATCGACCCCTGGACTTTGTAAGCCCAGTACTTATTCTATCGGTCTCTTTTGCTGAACCGCTAAGTGACGGGGACGTAAACACATCAGCATCGGTTGTCAAGCAATGCTAGGGGGACAAACACAGACACACAAACACATGCACACACACACATATATATATATACATATATACGACAGGCTTCTTTCAGTTTCCGTCTACCAAATCCACTCACAAGGCATTGGTCGGCCTGGGGCTATAGCAGAAGACACTTGCCCAAGATGCCACGCAGTGGGACTGAACCCAGAACCATGTGGTTGGTTAGCAAGCTACTTACCACACAGCCACTCAAAAATAGTGGAAGAATTTAGTATAATAACTTTGCCATTATTATATTAGTGTTTAAAGGCAGTGAGCTGTCAGAATTGTTAGCACGCTGGACAATATGCTTAGCGGTATTTCGCTCATCTTTGCCTTCTGAGTTCAAATTCCACCAAGGTCAACTTTACCTTTCATCCTTTCGGGGTTGATAAAATAAGTACCAGTTGTGTACTGGGGTTGATGTAGTCGATTATCCCCTTCCCTCGAAATTTCCAGGTTGTGCCTATAGTAGAAAGGATTATTATATTAGTGTGATCGTTGCCAGAGCAGCTAGCAGGCCTCCGTGCCGGTGGCACGTAAAAAGCGCCATTCGAGCATGATCGTTACCAGCATCGCCTTACTGGCACTTGTGCTGGTGGCACATGAAAAAAAACATTCGATCAAGGTCGTTGCCAGTGCCACTGGACTGGCTCCTGTGCAGGTGGCACTTAAAAAAGCACCATTTGAGCATGGCTGCTGCCAGTGCTGCCTGACTGGCCCTCATGCTGGTGGCACATAAAAGCACCCGCTTCACTGTCGGAGTGGTTGGTGTTAGGAAGGGCATCCAGCTGTAGAAACTCTGCCAGATCAAGACTGGAGCTTGGTGCAGCCATCTGGTTCGCCAGTCCTCAGTCAAATCGTCCAACCCATGCTAGCATGGAAAGCGGATGTTAAACGATGATGATGATGATGATGATGATGATGAAGAACATAAATTAGAAGGCAATTTTGATGGAAGATTTTAACTTGGATCACATTGAAAAAGAAGTTTATACCATAGTATAGTTTATACCATAGTATAGTTTATACCATAGTATAGTTTATACCATATAGTCATGTTGACTGCCATAACACTGCATCCTTTAAGGCCCTCATGCTTTCCGAAATCCACCGAAACTACACCTGATTGTATATACACTTTAGATGAGTTGTAGTGCACCTGAGCACTGTACACAATTATTATTATTATTATTATTATTATTATTATTATAGAGCCAGGAGTTGTCTCAGGTGGGTTAACATCAAAAGGGTGAATAGAAATTCCCACTTTTCTTCGAGAGAATCCGTATTCTTTAGGTTAACGACCAGTTGGGAGTTCCAAGATTGAGATTTAGCTGCCGAAACCCTCTATAGAATACCGTTTGTCGGTTAACGTAGAAGATCCCTTCCTCTCGGGAATACGAACAGTATTGTTGTTGTTGTTGGTAGTGGTGATAGCGCTGCTGCTGTTGTTGTTGTTTTTGTTGTTCTTGTGGTTGTTGTTGTTGTTGTTGCTGTTCTTGTTGCCGTTGGTATTGTTGTTGTTGTTGTTGCTGTTGTAGTGTAATATTAATTGGATTTGACATTCTCCGCCATAACCTGTTGGATTTTTTTTTTTTCTATTTTTTTATTATTTCCAAATTTCTTTTACTTTCTCTTTTATTTTTTGTTTGTTTGTTTCCTTAATTTCTTTATTGTTTGTTTGTTTGTTTGTTTGTTCAGTTCGGTTTGTTTGTTTTTTTTTTTCTCCCCCCCCCACCTCTGTTTTAACAACATTTTTTTCTAGTTTTGTCACAGAACACAAACTGTCACGATTCTTCATGATATTTGGTTATGGGTTTTCTTTTCCTCGTGTCAGTCAGCATCTTCTAGACTACTACAGCTACTACTACTACTACTACTACTACTACTACTACTACCACTACCACCACTATCATCATCATCATCACCACCACCACAACCACATCATCAATCACCATCATCACCATCACTCATCATCGTCATCATCATCACCACCATCATCATCACCATCATCGTCATCATCGTCATCATCACCACACCACCACACCACCATCATCATCTCACATCATCACCATCATCATCATCATCGTCATCATCATCACCACCATCATCATCACATCATCCATCATCATCATCATCGTCATCATCATCACCACCACCACCATCATCATCATCACCATCATCGTCATCATCGTCATCATCATCACCACCACCACCACCATCATCATCACCATCATCGTCATCATCGTCATCATCATCACCACCACCACCACACCACCACCATCATCATCACCATCATCATCACCATCATCATCATCATCACCCCACCACCACCACCACCACCATCATCATCACATCATCATCACCATCATCGTCATCATCGTCATCATCACCACCACCACCACCATCATCATCATCACCATCATCGTCATCATCGTCATCATCGTCATCATCACCACCACCACCACCATCATCATCATCACCATCATCGTCATCATCGTCATCATCGTCACCACCACCACCACCACCACCACCATCATCATCACCATCATCACCATCATCATCATCATCGTCATCATCATCACCACCATCATCATCACCATCATCGTCATCATCGTCATCATCACCACCACCACCACCATCATCATCATCACCATCATCACCATCATCATCATCATCGTCATCATCATCACCACCATCATCATCACCATCATCGTCATCATCGTCATCATCATCACCACCACCACCATCATCATCATCACCATCATCGTCATCATCGTCATCATCATCACCACCACCACCACCATCATCATCACCATCATCGTCATCATCGTCATCATCATCACCACCACCACCACCACCACCACCATCATCATCACCATCATCATCACCATCATCATCATCATCACCACCACCACCACCACCACCACCATCATCATCACCATCATCATCACCATCATCGTCATCATCGTCATCATCACCACCACCACCACCATCATCATCATCACCATCATCGTCATCATCGTCATCATCGTCATCATCACCACCACCACCACCATCATCATCATCACCATCATCACCATCATCATCATCATCGTCATCATCATCACCACCATCATCATCACCATCATCGTCATCATCGTCATCATCACCACCACCACCACCATCATCATCATCGTCATCATCATCATCACCATCATCGTCATCATCGTCATCATCGTCATCATCACCACCACCACCACCATCATCATCATCATCACCATCATCATCACCATCATCGTCATCATCGTCATCATCACCACCACCACCACCATCATCATCATCACCATCATCACCATCATCATCATCATCGTCATCATCATCATCACCATCATCATCACCATCATCGTCATCATCGTCATCATCACCACCACCACCACCATCATCATCATCACCATCATCGTCATCATCGTCATCATCATCACCACCACCACCCACCACCACCATCATCATCACCATCATCATCACCATCATCGTCATCATCGTCATCATCATCACCACCACCACCACCATCATCATCATCATCACCACTACCACCACCACCACCACCATCATCATCACCATCATCATCACCATCATCATCACCATCATCGTCACCACCACCACCACCACTACCACGACTACTGCTGCTGCTGCTGCTGCTTTTTTTACGCCATCTTCCACTTTCTTCTTCCTACTTATGTACATAATACTATTCTTTTGTTTTGGTATTTTAGTATTTGTCTTTTAAAAAAACAAATCTATATCTAAGTGGCTTCATATATATATGCACGCACACACACACACTCTGTGTATGCATGCATGTATGCGTGTGTGTGGGGGTGTATGTCTGTATATGTATACATATAAATGTATGTGTCTATACATATAAATGTATATATGTATATATATATATATATATATATATATATATATATGTATGTGTGTATGTATATATATACATACATATGTATATATATAATGTATGTATATATGTGTATGCGTATATATGTATATATATATGTATGCGTATATATGTATATATATATGTATGTATATATATAATATATATATATATATTATATATAATATATGTATGTATATATATATATGTATGTATACATATATATATATTATATATATGTATGTATATATATATATGTATGTATACATATATATTATATGTATATATATGTATGTATACAATATATATATATATATACATATATATATGTATATATATGTATGTATACATATATATATATAATATATATATATATATATATATATATATGTATATATATGTATGTACATACGTGTATGTATGTAGTAATATAATTTATACATATATTATATATGTATATATATGTGTAACATATGTGTATGTATGTATATATACATATGTATACATACTTAGTGTATGTATGTATGTATGTATGTATATTATATATATATATAAATGTATATATATATAGATACATACATATGTGTATGTATGTATGGATGTATATATATATATATATATGTATATATATATATAGATACATACATATGTGTATGTATATAGATATATATATATATATATAATATATATATATATATGCAC